>NC_044916.1:5248631-5356298 GCF_003576645.1 Ipomoea triloba
CACTTTTACCAAAAAAAAAAAAAAAAAAGAAAGAGTAAGAAATGTGGAATAATTATGATAGGATTAATAATAATTAAAGTAAGAATTTTAGATAAGAAAATGATTAAATATTTTTTTGAGTACTATTGATTCTGTTACAAAGTAGTATCTGTTCATAGCTACTTTCTCAACCTACTGAAGCACAATCATCCATGTGGGAGTGTAAACAGGGACACCGGGTGCCACTAGACCACAAAGTTTTTGACAAAAATGATTAAATATAATTATGGTAACATTTAATATATACTAAAGGAAGTTTAATTGTGAAAAATAATTGTGTTTGAAAAAAATAATAGTATAATATTTGTGGAGCAATGTACAATAAGCATAGAATTACAAACACTAATCACTAGTAATAATATTGGTTTACTCTTATGAGTTTTTTTAATTTAGATTTTAGATATTAATGTTATTGTATAATAATAATAATAATAATAATAATAATAATAATAATAATAATAATAATAATAATAATAATAATGTAAACTATTTTTTATAAATTTGATATTTATATTTTAAGAAATAACTAATTAATTCTTACTAATTAAATTCTAAATGAAATCAAATTTATTTATTATATTACTCCAATATATAATGTCTACATGTATTATTAGTTTATTACCATTCAAGAATATAAGAAAAGATATGTTTCATGCATTGGTAATAATAATGGGAAAAGATAATTACCATAGTACAACACTTATAATATAATGTAGGGAAAAGAGTAACAGAAAAACAAATACTACTTCTGTCTCATTTTATGTGTCTGATTCGGTTAAGGAGGCTTGACTGAAGTTATTTTTAATTTAATTTTTAATAATGTTAAGTTTAGTATTAGTATATAAAATTTATATATTAAGAAACTACATTAAAGGTATCATTAAACACAAAAAATTAAATTTAAAAATAATTAAAAAATAATAAAGAAAATAAGCAAACAAGAAGTAGTTGGTTTGATCAATGAATAATAAATATAACAGGTAAAATGGAACAGAGAAAAAGTATAAATGAAGATCGGGTACCAACCTCCATTCATTTTTATTAGTTTTTAGATTTTAAATTTAGATGTTTATAAGAAAAAAGGATTTTAAAAATAATAATTTAAGAGAGAGAAAGATTGATTAGGTGGATTCATGGGAGATATTAAGAAAAGAAAAGTCAGCAATTCTCGCTTGTTAAACAACCCTACTCTTTTTCAATTCATTAATTGCATTAAGTCGGCCATGTTTGATTTTAGATTTCTTCATATCAAGTTAAATCATTGGTTTTATCAATTTTAATTTAATTTAAATTTTTAATCTAATTAAATTAATTTTTTTAATAATGAGAACATAATAATTTTTATTTTTTTTAAAACAACATCATAATTTCTTTGCAAATTAAAGAACCATAAGATCTCATCATTAGACATTGAACATGTTTGGTAAATGATAGATTCGACACTTTAGCATTTTGACTTTGGTCATTAAAACGCTAAAAAAAGTGTTTGGTTATTCAACAGTTTGCTCCAAACCGCTGAAAATGCATTTGCAGCGTTTGCACATAGCGCTTTAGGGAAAAGTTTTTCATTTTCCAAACCACCCCTATATTCAAAAAAAAATGTTTGATCCCGTATCATTCTCAAAGCACCTCTGAAAATATATAATAGTCATATGAACCATGATTGAGTTTTCCTTGAATAAAAAACATCCCAAGTTTAAAAGGGAACATTGAAGGAAACTTGACTGATTATCTGGTCTGACTTCAACTGAATATTCGAGCACCTTACCATTCAAATATGAGAATGATTTCTTTTAGAAAGATGAAGTCACATGAGTTACCTTTCCAGTAACATTTTACTCAACTCAATCAAATCTATGTAGAAAGAGTTATGCCCAAAATACTACATAGTGGTCAAACCTGCGAGAAAAGGAAAACTTCTCAAGTTTTCTTTCCTTTTCAATGAAGATCATAAAAGAGAAATATCTTCAAGATCTTCTCCTTCATGAGTGAATAGGAAACCTCCATGATCTTCTTGGATTTCTACAATTCTTGAATCTTCAATCTTCCTTGATTTTCATACTTGTTGAATCTCCTTGATTTGACAATGTTTAATACCTTCCAAGATTATGGAACTACAAAATAACACACCAACAATCTTTCCTAATCTAAGTTAATTTTGACTAAAAATACGCCAATACAATATTATACTTACAGAACTAAATATAATTATTGCTAAAAGACAAAAGGAAAATACTTCTTTTCTTATATTTTCACTGTCGAGCATCTCTCTTTGATGTTACTAAGTTAAAGGGTCCACTAAATGAAGAAGGTTAAATAGTTAATGCATCTCCCAAAAAAGCATGATTTAGTATTTTTTAAGTCAAGAATATATATATTGAAAAGAATAAGGAAGTCGCTAGTGGGATTCAAAGCAAAAAAAAAGTTAAGAATGGTTATAATTGTATAAGACTTTAGTTCCAAGAACAATAACAAACTAATTACATTATAGACTTGACATGATTTTGTTGGGCGAGTTACTTTAATTTTAATTAGTATGTCATGTTTACTTGTATAAATATTGTTTATTGCTATATCATTTGAGAGTGAGTTCTAACTTCAATTGTGGCTCAAGCATACCACTCCAGCTTTAATTATTGCTTCATGGCTCTTGAACCTAAACATCAACATAAAAACATGCATTTTAATTTAATTTGTTTATTGTTTAACATACAAATATTGATTCCCGACCCAGAATCTTAAATATTCTTAGTGATGAGTTTTCGAACACAAGAGTTTTAGGATTAAGCACATTTAGCCCTAATTTTGTTTAGATAATAATATATTTAAACAAATCAAGAGAACACAATATTCGATCTTTAAATAAAAATCTAATAAGGAAAAATTACAAGGCTTTTTGGACTAAATCGAACTAAAGCGATCTTATTATTTTGTAGTAGATGTGTACTAGTACATGCATGATTAGGCTTCTTTAATTTGAAGTCATTGATGAGGCACCAAACCTCTTGAGTGAGAGAGATGGAGAGTCTCTGAGAAGGAAGGGAAACGGAGAGATAAGTGAAGAAATTAATTGATTCATATTCGAATTAACTAATTCTGAATAATAAGTAATACTCCGTATAAGAACAAGATAATGGATATAGTAAAGAATTAAGACAATGATTTTGCTAGGATATTTATTGTATTATTTGTATGTGTTTATGTATTACTAGGATTGTTATGAGAGAACACAATGATGATGTCTTAAGACAATACTTAATTATATAAATTAAATCTCTAACCAATTACAACCCTCTACTAGCCCTACAAATAGGGTGACCTTTGAGACTAGGGCTGTGTTTGGCAAAGCTTATTTAGGAGCTTATAGCTTATTTTAAACTACTAATAAGCTATAAGCTTTGTTTGGTAATGTTCTCAAAATAAGCTAGTAGCTTAAAATAAGAGCTTATTTTGAAACGCTACTTCAGGTAGCTTTTCAAAAATAAGCTAGTAGCTTCTGAACTTTTTTCCATATTTATCCTTATTATTTTATATAAATGACATCATTTATCCCTCCCAATTAAAACTCTTTTGGCATTTTTTCTTCAATATGTTTCATTGTAATTTTAATTTGATATTTGTGTTTGAACATTAAATTTTGTATAAACTAATTTTATGAATTATAAACATCTTGTTTTACTATATATATTTTCAAATATATGTTCTTACTTTATATTTTATGAAATTATATTGATTTCATTATTTTATATTTTAATATGTAAACAAACCTATTTAAATTTAAAACTATTTAACTTTTATGAAGATGTCCTTTTTAGTCTTTTTACCTTTATCAACTTATCAAAAAGCTAATTTTACCAAACACTTTTAAGCATAACAACTAGCTTAACAGCTCTTCAGATTTCAGCTTCGAGCTTATAGCTTTTCAGCTTTCAGCTACTTTTCAGCTTTCAGCTACCGTTTCAGCTAGGTTTGCCAAACATAGCCTAGGTCTTCACCTAACCGACTCTCCCCGAACTTGGAGACTGGCCTCGCAGGTGGACATCGTGCCCTACTCGGGCAACCACCTCTCCTGAACCTTGCTCACCGGATCATTCTAGTTAGGCTTTTTTTTTTTTTTTTTTTTTTTTTTTTGAGTCAAATTCAATATATCATTAATAAGATATTGAATGTCTAGCCATTATTAACTTTAAATTCAAATCTTTAAATAATATCTGCCTTGTTCTAAAAAAAATAATATCTGCCTCGTACATGAGTAATCAAATAAAACAACGGAACTGGGTGAGGTGTCTTCAGTTCTCGGCTACTCCAACACTTAGAATTGTAATGGGAAACTTGGAACAAGAATATAGGTTTGCATATCACAAGTTCACAACTGCCAAACCCATCTGGTCCAACCGTCCAATTTGTTGGAATTCAACTTAGGATAAATAGCACGTGGCAATCGGAGAGGAGATTAATGTTTGGAAATATCGATGATTGCTTTTGATGAATTTTAGGAAAATGAGAAGATCGATTAAGTATTGAGGTGGCAAAAGGGTGTGGCACGACATAGGGTTGGTAAGTTTTATGCTCTAAAATTTGCCTTAAAACAAGTTTTATGCTCTAAAATCACTCAAATCACTTTTTTTTTTTTTTTTTCTAACGGAATGATTAAGTGGATGAAATGCTGTTCACTTAGTTAAAAATTATAGGTTGAATTCTTATTTAACACTTTTTCGATTGAGCTTGTAGCATATAATTATTATTGTAATATATATGTGTTAATTTTATGATAACCTGAAATTGAAGTACGAGGAACAATGAGAACTCCAATTACGCGTATATTATAGTATTCTATGAAAAATAGAACCTTTTTCACTTTCTTCTGCTGAATTTTATACAATCTAAGCATTAATTTACATATTACAATTTTTTTCTTGCAAATTAACGACCTAATTCAAATATATCAACTCCTAACCATGACAACATCATAATTGTTTATACGCTCCAAAAATAAAAATACATATCATGTCTAGGAGCTCCAAAAATAAAAATACATGTCATGCCTAAGAATTTTCCGTTAACGAAGACAAGGACCCCTTTCGAAGATCTTGGATGAAGATGTCTACCCTTCCCATTATAAGATTGATGTATCACCTGCATCAAGAATCTGACCTGTCTCACGAATTAAGACTCATGAGGTGATCTCACACAAGTGTTACTTATCTTTATTACGTTAATTACCAAGTGTATGAAGCAATATAATCCAAGGCTCTTTAATTACCTTAATTTTGGGACTATGAACGTTAGTTAACCGTTTTTATACGCATTGATTTGTTGTACTAATTAAGGTCATTTTCTAGATGTATCAGAGAGTTAAGTAGAGTGACCACTTGTCAAACGACTATTCTTTTGAAAATCATCATCACGTACATGAAGTCGGTCGGCCATGTATAAATGGACAATTATTACTTTGACCCGTACTTAGTTTTGACCCGATCCGGTGACTACCAAAAAAAATTGTAGTACACAATTCAAATGTTGGATGATTGTTTTTAGCTTAATGATTAAACTTACAATATGTTTAGTTCATGAAATATTTTTGAAATATAATTAACACTTTTAAAAGTAAATTTATTTTACTGTTTGATAAATCTCTTTATTCTCAAAAATAATATTCCCTCATATAAGTTCTAAAATAACTATTCAAAAGAAGAGACCAAAGTTTGAATTTCGATAGCGACAGTGTGAAAATCATATCCACTGGCATTTGACATTGTCTATTGACTACTGAGCCATTAGGTCACCGTGATTTACATCCTCCCACATACTTTGTCAGACCGGGATGTGGAAAGCCTTGTGGTCTAGAATTCAACCTTTTGAGAGAAGAATAAAACCTGGCCACTAGGGCCCCAATCAAATATAAGGCCAGGCTGGCCCAACTTGAAATTCCAGTTTTGGGCGTTGGGCTTGGGCAGGGCCTGCCTTGTTGAAAACAGGGGGGTCAGCCCGACCCGACAAACAATACGAATTACAATTAGTTTCGGTGGTTAACCTCGTGATTCACGAGTTTAACAGCCAAAAGTCATGACCATACTTTTAGAGATCCTGAACGTGATCAAATCCCACACGAGAAACTTCACATTTCTCTTTTGGAGCAGGCAGCCTATACTGCCTTGCTACATGCACTCAAATTGTTACACTTATATATTTATATTATATTCATGGATAAAATTTTGTCCATTAATTGTTGTGATATCAGACGTCTCTTATTCACTGTTGCAAAAATCTTTCGTTTAGGCCGCCTCGGCACCGTCTAGGCGCTAGGCCCCCTATATCGAGGCGAATTGCCCCCTAGATATCCGCCTAGCGCCTAACTCGGCGAGTGGACTGAGTAGATGGCTGACTCGATCGAATTTGATTGAGTTAACTCGTTCAACGCAGCAGAGTTAGTCGAGTTAACTCGAGCAAATTGGCCTTGTTAATTATTTATTTATTTATATATATTTAAATTTATTTATTTATATAAGTAAGAGAAGTGTGTGTGTGTGTGTCTGACATACACCCACACGCATGCATTTTTTTTATAGATAGCCGCCTAGGTACTGCCTAGGCGTCGCCTAAACCGCTTAGGCGCTAGGTGCTAGTCTACTACCCGACTAGCGCCTACTGCAGCCATGCTCCTATGTAATTAATAATAAATATAAAATGTTACGGAGTTCCAAAAGTTTAAATCTCCAACCCCAGCCCTCTACGCCCCGGTCTAACACAGCATTTGGAATGATGTAAATCACGATAACTCAATTTAACACATACACAATATCTTTGCTTATTGTGCACTAAGAGGCCTCACTTTGAGGAGTTGTTTTTCTTTAATGATAACGTACATTTAAAAGAATATAATTCCCAGATTCTCTAATATAATTCTCTTTTGATTTCGATGGGTTCCGTTTGCGCATGCCAAAAATGAAAAAAAGTGACGTTTGTGGCTTTAGGATTTGTACAATTGTTGAAGAATTTGAAGCACAAAAAAAGAAAAGGCATCAATGGGGTGTTCAGAATTAAACACATGCATGCACACAGGGTGTACATGTACTTAATTGGACAAGAGCAGCAGACCTTAGCTTCAACAAAACCAATTTGGAATTGGTAACATTTGATTCTCATGGAAGCTTCGCTTAAACTAGCTTAATTTGGATGGATTTCAAGATACTAATATCAAATTGAACGATGCTTGTATTTCGTCTCAACTAAAATCCTATACTAATAGTTGGAATGCACATGCAGCTATCTATGTTTATATGTTGTATGTTTAACACGAGAGGCTCTATAATATAATGGTCGGGACGCATACTAAATTAAAATATAGGGAATTAGATCCATTAGCTAGCTGGAGAAGCATTCCATTTATACTGTCAGAGGAGCTAGGGAACATGTCGGATTCTTGTCAATAGGTATGACGTGGTGACATGTGGTTAGTATGTAGCTTAGGTCAGTCCCGATATGTGTTAAGCCTTGATGTGACGTTTGTAATAATGGCAGCAAAGGTGACTATTTTGATTTTTTTTTTATTATGATTTTTTTTTATTAAAATTAATAGAGTGAGAAATAAAGTAAATAAGCGAACAAAAACTAAACAAAATGTGTTTGCGCATCCATATTCACTAGATCCTCAATTGCATCCCTTAGCATGTGGTGCTATCCAATCTATATTTTTTTTTTTTTAGAAAGAAAGTTGTCTCTCAATGAATATATCGCAAATGACAATTCCAATCCCGTCTTACCACGTTACAAAATTGCTTTACCAATATTTAGATACGAGTTCATCTCACTTACTCCTCATGAGATATTCTCAAAAGCTACCAAAGAATCACATTCCAATATAACTTTTATTCCAACACACTAATGATCCAGGATAAATAGTCATCCAAAACTCAACTAACAAACACTAATCATATTGAAATTGATTATTATCTTTTCATGAATCCCTCACTATGAAATCAACTAATAATTCTCAAACACACCATAAAACGAGGTAATTGATTTTTTACTGTGAACACATGTTTTCCGAAATCTTGTCAAGAACTCAATTATGGGTTCCATCCATCCATCCGTTAATCCGAAAATTGTGTCGTCAAATAACATATCCTTTTTTATATGCTTAAATTTAGGAATTTGCTAGCCAAGTAGGATGATGAATCCATGTACAAAACAAACAAACATTACAAACGTGTGTATAATTGTTTCACAAGACAGTCAAAATTTCTAGAAGAAACCCAAACCCATGTATACCCCTATTAAAACTCGGATCTGCAAGTAAACAGGACAACATGGAAAGTGATCGAGAGGTGAAATAAACTCTGACGCAACAAATTCGGTATCTCTCTTTCTACCATATATTATGTTCCTAAAAATCCACATATTTCCCCATAAAATTCTGTAATTTTCCCCTAAAAAATAGCCCTATATATATTTCACTTTAGTTTCTTCTCCATTCATTCATACACTTCATAACCCATTTTCTGAGTGAAAGAAGGATTGTTGAAGAAGAAATGGGTTTTGTGGAAGAACAAAAAGAGGAGAAAAGTAAGAAGAAGAAAAATGAAGAACAGAAAGTCCCATTCTACAAGCTGTTTACGTTCGCCGATGAGCTGGACTTGTGTCTGATGATCGGTGGCACGTTGGGGGCCATCGGCAACGGGCTAGCGCAGCCGATGATGACCGTCATCTTCGGACAGCTCATAAATTCTTTCGGCACTACGGATCCCTCGCATGCTGTTCATGAAGTCTCGAAGGTACTACGTTTGTTTGTTTGTTTGTCTGTCACATGCATCTGGGCTGTCTTTATCTTGGATCATAAACTTTCATTTATGGTGGTTTACCAAGCAAAGATGTGTACTGTGAATCATGTTAACGACAGATCAGTTCTACTTTAACTAGAATCTTGCCCCAATAGGAGTGATCCAGTGGTGATAATTCTGTTATGAGTTTGATTCTTGTCAATACTTTTCTGGTCCAGTTTTTCAAGGCTATTATTACACATTAGTAGGGTTTACGTAGGATCATACACCCTTTTAGGTAGTGAGGGCAGGTTTTCCTAACACCCTCTTAGTCGACCCTGTTTACTTCCTTTATATGGTTTCATGCAATTACACAAGAGTATATTTACCTCTTAATTGTGGTTTGTAAGCTATTACACAGGACTAGGTTTACTCTGGACACATCCTTTGAATAATTGCTATAGATTTCTCAAGATTAGGGTTTACTCTGGAAACATCATTGAATAATTGTTGTAGGTTTCTAAAAACAAATTGGTTGATCAAACTTGGATTATTAATTATTTTGGAGTTTTTATTAGTGTTATGAAGAGAAAGCTAGAAACATATTCTTACATAGTATTATTCTAGGTAGGATTATATTAGGGTTCATAATCTGTGGTGGTATTATGAGATTAAGGTATATAATTTAAAGTGGTGCTATCTAGGATATTTTCATCCTTTCTTTGTACTAAAGCAACACTTTTTTAGTTGTGTTAACAGATGACCTTAGAAGCATCGGATACTATTCTCTTTACAATCTTTTGTAAGCAAAGCAAAAGAAAGAAACAAATAAAATAAAATATCCAACAAACAATACCCGAACTCACAAGAGGCTAAAAATGGAAAAACAAATACTGTATTATTAACTTTTCTTCAACAATTTTTCTTAATATTTGCTTTTTTAGTTTTAAAATTTGATATTAAAATTGTACTTTTAGTATCTCAATTGTTTCTAATTTATAAATCTAGTCTTTCTCTCAAGACTAAAAATTCTTAGTTTTCGTTGGACCGGGTTTAGATTTTACTACTTGAATCACAAAGAGTCTATGCCTAAAGAGTCTATGCCTCCATTAAGGTTCAAACATGTAACCCTCGTTTGAGAGAATTAAAATTATGTCGCTTTACCACAAAGTCTTCAGCTATAATTTTCTTTTTTAATATTAATGAATTAAAAAATGAATTTTTTTTTTCCAATAGTGGGAGACATAATTATGCTGCGCATGTAATATAAGCTTGTTGGAGAAACTGCTTATGCAACTACAACCATTTCCATTTTCCAAGAAGTATCAACGCAAAGTGGCACTATCACATCTGACATGTGACATGAAACATTTCTGTTCCATTCCCAATTCTATTTTTGTCCCCTACTTTAATAGTATTAATAAATTTCAGAATCATTCCATAAGATAATTTAACATCCCTGATTCCATGGCATCATTTTTATTATTTATATAATTTCCTAAGTACATGCATATCACTGTATATAATATACTTAAGTGCGACTGTGGGGTCGATCGAACACTAAATTTATGACTAAAGGAATTTTTATTCTGCTGATTAAATGTTTGACATAAAATTATAGTTGACTCAATAATGAAACTGTTTATTGTGTGACTTCTAGATATGTGTCAAGTACGTGTATCTTGCCATTGGCTCGGGCATAGCTTCGTATTTGCGTAAGTGAATTGGATATATAAGAATGTTTTTTTGAGAATTAGTGTATGTTGTCAACATTTAAGGGAAAATAAAATGTGTTTTTTTAATCCTGTGATTTATAGAGATGTCTTGTTGGATGGTTACTGGAGAGCGACAGGCTGCTCGTATAAGGACACTGTACTTGCAGACAATTCTAAGACAGGACATTGCATTCTTTGACACTGAAACTACAACCGGAGAGGTTATAGGTCGAATGTCTGGTGATACAATTCTCATTCAAGAAGCCATGGGCGAAAAGGTATCTATAAGTTTAAACTTTATTCAATTCTCTTGCCCACAAAAGACGAAATTCCCTCGCCCTCAAGGTTCCACATGCCAACACGACATAATATAGAGGTAAATCACGGTGACTAAGCGGCCTTTTAGGTGGGAGAACCAGGACATGGTGCCCACAAAGTACCCACTATATTGGATGTAACTTCCACACTGCTAGGGCTTGATTCTCGATCCTAACTAGCTATATCTTTGCTCACAATCTACTACCTAAGAACCAAATGAGCTGCCCGTGAAGGCAACATTGTATTGTTCAATTCCCTTAATTGTTTAATTGCCTCGCCTCCAACCCAACATAATAGAGGGGTAAATCACGGTGACTAAGCGGCCCTTTATGTGGGAAAATCCGAGCATTATGCCCACATAGTATCCACCACATTGACTGTAACTTCCACACTAGTAGGACTCGATCACCGATCCTATATCTTTGCTTACCATCTATCACCCAAGAACCAAATAAGCTGCCCGTGAAGGCAACCCTATATTGTTCAATTCCCTTAATCCTAACTGTTGTTTGATTATTTCCAGGTTGGGAAGTTCATACAGTTCACTTCAACATTCCTGGGAGGATTCACCATTGCCTTCATAAAAGGATGGCGCCTCGCATTGGTTTTGTCTTCGTGCATACCCGCCCTGGTTATAGCCGGAGGATTCATGGCGCTGTTAATGTCGAAAATGTCAAGCCGCGGCCAAGTTGCTTATGCACAGGCTGGAAATGTAGTGGAGCAGACAATTGGAGGGATTAGAACTGTAATTACAATCTCACTATCTCATCTATATATATACACTGCAGATTTAATTTAAACGCTCTCAACTAAAAGTCTAAGCTGATAGGTTGCTTCTTTCACCGGAGAGAAACGCGCGATCGACCAATATGATAGCAAGCTGAAAATTGCTTATAAATCTACAGTCCAGCAAGGGATGGCTTCTGGCATAGGATTGGGAGTTATATTGCTAATTGTGTTTAGCACTTATGGGCTAGCGGTTTGGTATGGTGGGAAGCTGATATTGCACAATGGGTACACAGGAGGAGAGGTGATTAATGTTCTTATGGCCATCATGAATGGAGGAATGTAAGCAACCATTTACAATCATTTTTTAATTCCATTATATATATATACGTGTTAGCGAATTCTGAACTACTGAAAAATTGCACTGCAACTACTATAGCTATAAGTCCTATACAGTGCATTCATGTAGTAGTTGCAGTGCAATCCTTCAGCAGTTTGCAGGATTTCAACAATTTTTGTGTTTACTGATTCAGGATTGAAATGACAATGCTAGTGCATTGGGGCAGACAAGCAACTGCTACATGAATGCACTACAGCTAGAAGTCCTATGCAGTACATTCATGTAGTAATTGCAGTGCAATCCTTCAGTAGTTTGCAGGATTTCAACAATTTTTGTGTTTACTGATTCATGATTGAAATGACAATGTTAGTGCACTGGGGCAGACGAGTCCATCCCTGAACGCATTTTCGTCGGGGCAAGCTGCAGCGTACAAGATGTTTCAAACGATACATCGAAAACCAGTGATCGATGTGTACGACATGAGTGGCATGGAGCTGGAAGACATGAGGGGCGAAATCGAGCTGAAAGATGTGTATTTCAAGTACCCAGCTCGAAAAGATGTGCAGATTTTTGCAGGGTTTTCGATATACATCCCCAGTGGGAAAACCGCGGCTCTTGTTGGCCAAAGTGGGAGTGGCAAGTCTACCATCATCAGTATGCTGGAAAGGTTCTATGATCCTGATTCTGGAGAAGTGCTTTTAGATGGTGTTAATTTGAAGAAATTTAAGGTGAGATGGTTGAGGCAACAAATGGGGTTAGTGAGCCAAGAGCCAATATTGTTTGCCACTAGCATAAAAGAGAACATAAGCTATGGCAAGGAAAATGCTACAGATGCAGAGATTAGAACTGCAATAGAGCTTGCAAATGCTGCCAAATTCCTTGACAAGCTCCCTCAGGTAATAATAAATGTGCCCGCAGTCTGGCCTTTCTGTTCTTTTAGTTGAGACGAAACACATACTTCAGGTTACTGTAATGTCGTGTTTTTGTGTAGGGGCTCGATACAATGGTTGGTGAGCACGGAACACAGTTATCAGGTGGACAAAAACAAAGGATTGCCATAGCCCGGGCCATTCTAAAGAACCCGAAAATCCTCCTCCTCGACGAAGCTACCAGTGCCTTGGATGCAGAATCGGAACGAATTGTGCAAGATGCACTCGACAAGGTCATGGCCAATAGGACCACTGTCGTTGTCGCTCATCGTCTGACTACAATCCGAAATGCTGACCTAATAGCAGTCGTGCAAACGGGCAAACTCGTGGAACAAGGTATGAATCTTGGAGAATACAACTTAGCCTGCAATAAAACAGGACTACTTATCATTTTATTTGATATTTTTTTTGGTTGAATGTTAGGAACTCATGATGAGTTGATTAAAGACCCTAATGGAGCATATACACAGCTAGTGAAAATGCAGCAAGGAAGCAAGAAAGAAGAGAAGAAAGAATTGGAAACAAGTATGGTGGATCAATCAAGTGTAGAAGATCAGTTAACTAGATCATCAAGCCTCATGTTATCTGTGCTGAAAAGATCTATGAGCCATGGATCATCACGACACTCTTTCACGCATAGTTATCCGATTCCAGGGCTGATTGACATCAACGAATCCGAAATTGCAGATCAACAAGAAGATGCAGAACCAGATGCCAAAACACTGAAGCAAAGGAAGAATGTGTCTATTGGAAGGCTTGCCTCCCTGAACAAGCCCGAGATTCCAATTTTGTTTCTCGGAGTTTTGGCTGCGTGCTTTCACGGAGTAATCTTCCCCATATTCGGCCTCCTGCTCTCCACCGTCATCAAGATTTTCTTCGAGCCCCCGCCACAGCTGAAAAAGGATTCCAAGTTCTGGGCACTCATGTATGTTCTCCTTGGTATAGCTACTTTGCTGGCTGTCCCCATCCAGAATTTCTTCTTTGGAATCGCGGGGGGGAAACTTATCCAGAGAATCCGTTCTTTAACATTCAGGAAAGTCGTCTACCAAGAAATTAGCTGGTTTGATGATCCTGCAAACTCAAGGTACCAATAATACACATATATTAAATGTATGTGTAGTTTTGTTATTAGCTTAAACTTTTAGTTGAGATGGAACACATCTTCGATCAATTCCCTCGTGCTGAGTTTAGTTTCTCGTTTCAGTGGTGCAGTTGGGGCGAGATTATCCACTGATGCATCCACTGTCAGGAGCCTTGTAGGTGATGCTTTGGCTCTAATTGTCCAAAACATAGCAACGGTTGTGGCAGGCGTCATAATTGCCTTCACGGCTAATTGGATCCTAGCATTAGTCGTCCTCGTTGTGGTTCCACTACTAGGCTTGCAAGGCTTTATGCAGATGAGGTTGTATGCAGGATTTAGCGCTGACGCGAAGGTAAATTTACTCCTAACATTAACACTGACCCGAGTCCTTTAATAGTACGTGTTTTGATTGTAACAACAATATATATATATAGGTGATGTATGAAGAAGCAAGTCAAGTTGCAAATGATGCGGTTGGGAGCATAAGAACGGTGGCGTCGTTTTGTGCAGAAGAGAAGGTGATGGCCATGTATCAGAAGAAATGTGAAGAGCCTGTGAAGCAAGGGGTTAAAGTAGGGCTTATAAGTGGAGGGGGTTTAGGCCTTGGTTCTTTGGTGCTCTATCTTACAAACTCATTTTGTTTCTACATAGGAGCCGTTCTTATCGAACATGACTTAGCAACCTTTCCCGAGGTCTTCAAGGTCAGAATTCAAGAAACAACATAACATGTTGGATTTTAAATTCTAAAAGTTTAGATGTAAAAAGTAAGTTTTGTTTTTGAATTGTCTGGCAGGTTTTCTTTGCACTGGCAATGACTGCTACTGGGGTTTCTCAAGCCTCTGCAATGGCACCAGACCTTAACAAGGCTAAGGATTCAGCAACCTCTATATTTGACATTCTTGATAGGAAGCCTAGGATTGATAGTAGCAGTGAACAAGGTACAACATTAACTACAGTCCGAGGAGATATCGAGCTGGAACACGTAGCATTCAAGTATCCAACTCGTCCCGATATCCAAATTTTCAAGGACATGTGCCTCACTATGCCTGCTGGGAAGGTATTTCTAAATTCATTCACAATTTCTTGCCATAGAGTGCTTGAATTTAACTTGTTTTAATTTTCTTTGTTGAAAGACATGTGCTCTAGTTGGGGAGAGTGGAAGTGGGAAATCGACGGTGATTGGGCTCGTGGAGAGATTCTATGATCCCGATTCTGGAGAAGTGTTTTTAGATGGTGTTCCAATTAGGAAACTAAAGCTCAGTTGGTTAAGGCAACAAATGGGGCTAGTGAGCCAAGAACCAGTTTTATTCAACGAGACGATTCGAAACAACATAGCCTATGGCAAACATGGGAATGTGACAGAGGAGGAGATAATTGAGGCTGCAAAATCATCCAATGCTCATAACTTCATCTCCTCATTGCCTCAGGGCTATAGTACTCCAGTGGGAGAGAGAGGGACACAGCTATCAGGAGGCCAAAAACAGCGAATAGCCATTGCCAGGGCGATACTTAAAGACCCGAGAATTCTTCTGCTAGACGAGGCTACAAGCGCGTTGGACACACAGTCAGAGCACATCGTGCAGGAGGCGTTGGACCGGGTGATGGTGAACCGGACCACTGTCGTGGTGGCTCACCGGTTAGCAACGATTAAAGGGGCTGACTTGATCGCGGTGGTGAAGAATGGGGTGATTGCAGAGAAGGGGAAACACGACGAGCTTTTGAACATCAAGGACGGAGTTTATGCTTCCCTTGTAGCACTTCACAACAGTTCGACATGAAAATGTTTCTCGTTTCGCTGGAATAAACTGTGATTTCTACGCGAATAACGAATCCATTCTTGCTGGGATTGAAGATGCATTTCCACAGGCCAGACAGCCCCCCAAATGAATACAAACATGCATGTAACATTGTAATGTAATCTTAACATTCTCACTTTAACATGTTTGTTTGTAGATAATGCAGTCTGATCTGCAGATTCTCTGAATATCATGTTGATTTATGTTGTACACCAGAGATTTGTCATTGATATTCTCATATTTTCTACACCCAATCTCAGTATCTTCAGATTATAGTTTAATTTAACTGTCTTTTTCCATCTGCTCATCTATCAAAGTAGCAGTTTTCTAGTGCTAGTATATGCTCAAAAATCTTAAGGACAAGTTAGACTTCATGTTACTCTAGAGCATTTGATGAACTCAAACCATTTATCTCCATGTTAGAGATAGGACTAAGGTTGTTCGATTGTTAAAATGTTTGAATTTTTAATGTATCTCTAAAAAGTTTTAGTTTGTTTAGGAGTCTTGTTAAGTCCTTGAGAATCAAGAAAGAACTTTAACTAAGGCACTCTACTATTGGGATTAATAGAGGTTTTGATGTCTACATTATTATGTTATGGATGAGTCTCAAGTGTAACCGTTTCACAGATCCATTATCCGTAAAATGAATCGAATTTATATTGTACTCCGTAATAAATATGAAAATGTAATACTTATGTTGAAAAATACTTGTAAATATTTGAATATGCAGACAAAATAGCTAGTATTATTCTAACCAAGGATTGAAACCGTCGTCTCACAAATCTTCATCGCATCTAAAACACTATGGAAAAGAATGGAGTTATTACAGAGAAGGGAAGACATGAGGATTTTATGGAGTTTATGCTTCCTCAGCAGCACTTCACAGTTCACATGAATACAAGTTGAAGATGCCATGATCAGTATTAGATGTATGATCTGATTTATGAATGTCATGTCTAATAAAAAAGATGGCTCTATGTTGGACAATAGACATCTATCATTGATATTTTTACATAATGCAATTTACAAATTTTTCTACTCCTAAAACTCATTCCAATCCTTATACAATCTATCTTTCAACTCCTAAGTCATTTCAATCCATCCCAACCAGCATTTTTAGAAAAGCAGGAATACACTATTGTAGCAATTTCAGAGTTGGAATTCCCACAAAATATTATATCCCACTTTTCCCCAAATAAACTATATAACCCCATTTACATATTTCTTTTCACATCTCAAGTCTCAACATCAGAGTTGTTAACTAGCAGAGAGGTTTGAGGAGAGAACAAAACAAGATATGACTGCAATCCTATTGGAGGATCTCCCCATCTTCGCCATCCCCATTCAAAACTGCTTCATCATCGTCTTCTTCGAGAAAGTCCTCCTTTATGTACAAACCAAGCCTTTCTAGCGGGGTTCTTCCGAAAGAAAAATTGACCCCATATCCACTGCCAAGTAGGTCATCAGGGTATGGACATCGACATAGCCTCTCCAGATCTTTAAGTATCTTCAGATTATCCTCGAATTCAACAGTCTTTTCCATCTATTCAAAGGAGTTGAGGAAAATTTAGAATTCTAAAGCACGAATTAGACTTTTTTTTTTCCTTGTCCAATGCATTTCCATCTCTTTTGGCATCGTATAATGACACTCATATATAATGAGACCACGTAGAATTGATTAGCAGATACCTTCTCCAATGCAATTCTGGCAGCTTCCCTTTCTTTCACCCTTCGGATTTTCAACTCAGCTTCTGCCCTCATACGTGCTGCTTCAGCAACTCTAATTTGTTCGTCAATCCTGGCTTTCTCTGCAAAACACAATTTCATTCGAAGAGATGAGATTCGAAAGGAAACAACACAGTAGTGTAGTTGATATTGTAGTATGTCCCACACCGATGCACCTACTATAGTATATTTTTGTATCTTAGAAACACAAACAAAAAATGCAGAAAGCATTCAATTACTCATATTATAGAAACAAGTATATGCTCCTGTCATTTGAATAAAAAAAAATGTACATAAAAATCAAAAGTTTAAACTTAGTATTACTTTTGAACATGTTTAATGTGAATTCAAACCACAACTTCGATATAAACATTGTCTCTCCACAAGATAGTAGTTGTTGGCCAAATATGAAAATCTTGTACACACATATGTTGTACCTGCGAGCTGCTGCTTTTGAAGTCTCTCTCTCTCTTGCTGCAGCTTCAGTGTGTTAGCTTTATCACCCTGAGCAACACAAACAAAAAACATTATGCAGTGTCCTTCCTACCCCCCAAAAAATAAAAAAGAATATATAAACAATGCATATGAACAGAGATAAAACAAGTGCCCTACTTGTGGCACAAGCACTTGATGTTTTGCTTTGAAAATAGTCTCTGCAAAACGGCTCTTCAGCATGGCAGCACGTCGAGCCTTAGTTGGGGAAAGTTGAGCATCACCAAGTGAAGTGCAACCTATTTACCAGGAGTTATCATCAGCATTAAAACAAAAAAATTAAATTAAATTCCATAGGAAGAAGCAAGTTCTTCATGTCTTTGAAAGAAAAAAATAATAAACCAACCTTCACCGATGGTGGTAGTTGTGGCACATGATGAATGATCAGAGCTAGGACTTTCTATTTCCTTTTGCGAACCAGACCCTTTATTGATAGAGATTTTATGTTAATATTCACATCATCTGAAATATCTCAGGGCATATAAAAAATGTGTCAATGAGGTGTCCTCACCATTCGAATCCAAAATTAGTTGGCTCCCTGTTGATGAAGACTTCATTTCCCCATCCTAAAAGTAGGTAAAAATCTGACAATCATAACTTAAAAAAATGCAAATTCAATAAATAATTAAGAAGGTAAATACTAACCAACTTCAAGGAAGTGCACTGTACTTCTTCCAATACTCTTTTGGATGATAGATCTGGACCAACAAAGGGTATATGAGCCAAAATGGGGAGAAAAGTCTGAACATAGACAGATGAAGCAAAGAAAGAAAAGCAACCATACCCCTAGAAGATGCTGCAGAACAGACACTTTGTTTGTGGCATCTACGCAGACTGTTACCGCTAGAGGCATACTGGGAATCAACCAAGCTCACTGGAGGTTTGGTATTTGCAGAGCCAATAGAATTCCAGTTACCAATGTCTTCCAAGTAAATGGAGTTGCGTGTTGGAGTACAAAACAAAAACTCAATAGCATCATACCTTTGTGGTTAGTTTTCGCAGAAAAAACATGCATCCCTTCTGCAGATTCTGCCTGCATAACAGAACATTAACGACAAATGTTGTGAAACCAAAAATTTCAGCTCAAATATTTTGAGCATCAAAGTGAACTGGAATGATATGATGGACAGAAAAAGATATCAAAGATGAGAATTTTGAAAAAGGTGGAACAAGTTGAAACAACCAGTAGGTCAAAGTTTACCTTTGCTGCCACGGCATCCAAAGCTGCCACCAATACCCTCTTTAACTCCAATAAAGTTTCATCATCCAATGTGTCAATCTCAACATTCAATTTTTCTTTTCCCAATCCAAACTTTTGGAGTGTGCTCTGCATATTATCAATCACCTTTCCTCTTAATAGCTCAAGAAGCTCCTTCTTTAGCTTCTCTTTGTCCTCAATCCGCATCAACCTCTTTGTCATCGGGTTAACATGCAGTGGTCCTTTCTTTAAGCAAGATTTATTCATATCTTGAAAATCTTTTCCACTCCTATTTGGCAGACACCCCTGTTCAGCACTTCCACTCTTACTCTTCCACTTCGCCTCCATTAATTTCCACCGTTTATTGAAAAGACTATCTAATTCCTTTGCCATAGTATGAAATGCATTGTCGGGAGGGTTATATCTCATACTATTAGCAAAGGTCAAGCGCACATCTGCAGCAAATTCCTCAACACCGAAGTACATATTGCCTTGTAACTTTGATTTGACCGTCCCCAGATCCATAGGTTTAGTGATTATCACAAAATAGTCAGGAATGTTGAAAGCATCAGGATCTACAGGTTTTAGGAATGCCCACCCATGTTTGTGACTCATCAGCACTTGGAGAATGTTTCCACACTGTTGCTTTATACTCCAGTCCATTTTTTGCCGCTTCCCTTTTTCACCATCTAGTGTGCCTTGAGGTCCACGCTTATTCGAGTTGGCTGGTACAGGAAGTTTGAACTTTATACTCACAGGCTTCTTGACAGCATCCACAGAATTCTGTAGATTTTGTACATCACTTTCCTGAGAATCTCTTTCACAATGAGTTCGAACTCCTTTACTGGAGATTTTGATCTTCAACCTCTTCACTACAGCCCCGGTTACAGTCATTGTTGGGGAATTAAAGCTTAAAAAATACCCTTTAATTTCCAGACTGGTACTTAGCCACAATAAACCTGCCATTTAAGGACATCAAAAGGCAATCACAGTTAGTTGTTTGGATGAAAAATATAATCATATGCATGCATAAGAAATCAATACCACGAAACTTAATAAAAACAAAAACAAGAATTCATTAAAACCCTAAGCAAAATTCAGACAACGGTCTCCAAATTCCGGAAACAATAAAACACAAAATTACCGATTATTTTAGAAGAAAATCAAATACCTAAATCTCAGACAACAGAAATTTCGAATATTTAAGCCGGAAACAGAAAATTCGATAGACATAAGGATTGAAAAGCCCAGGACATAAACTAAAACCAAGACAGGCAAATTAGTGCAAAATTGAAATCATAAATTACAAATCTTGATTAGCTCAGAGCTTAATTTACAGTAAATTAAACGCGGAGGAGACGGGATTACACTTACATGCAAGGAGCTCAATCAAATCGCCACAGGTTCTTGAGAAGAGAACCGATCGCTAAAGAGAGAGAGATGCATAGATGCATGAAGGCAAACCAAAAAAGGAAAAAAAGAATGAATAGAGACGCGAAAGGAGAGGAGAGCGAGGGGCTAACGAGGCCCCTCGTCGGAGAAGTCCAAGGCGACGGAGAGCCGGCACGGGAGCAGTGGCGAAAGAGAGTGTGTAAGCAAAAAGGTGAAGAGAGGTTTTAGGGTTTTTGCTGCGCTTCGTTTCATCTTTTAATTTTTTTCCTTTTTTCTTTTTCTTTTATTTTTTCAGTCTCTTTCCTTGACGCGTTTAGTCTCGTGTGCGTAAGCCGACTTAGTTAAATGACATTTGTGCCCTTGGATTGGCCGTTGTTCTTTCGGTAGCCTGCGGGGTGATTCCGTATTTTGCTAATCCTTAATTTGGAAACCTGCCTTTCATGAAATCAATTATTTGGTCGTCCGTACGTGGTATTGAATACAAGGATCTATCAATCAATGTAATAGCAAGATTCTCGCTGAGTCACTCTATTTTTTTATTTTTTTTGGAAACTAGTCACTCTAATTTAAATTATACACTATCTCAGCTATCTATTAGATAGGATGACTTTTATGCCTTCAATAAATACATCACATTGAGTATAACTCTTATAATGCGATTACTAAAGCTTAATCATGTGTCATTATCCACTATTTACTATCTAAGAACTAACTGACCTACTTATGTCGACTACCTTTACAAATTTTGTCGAGTCGAGATATGAGGATATATAGGAGGCGAGGAATTTTACCTTTTATGAACAAAAATTCTTATTTATTTAGGAAATATTACGATTTTGTCAAACACATTTAATATAAATGAATTTTATATAAAATAATGTTATTATCTTTTCTTGATTTTACCTCCTAACTGATATTTAACTCGTACAATATATTGAATAGATGTTACTAAAAAAGTGTTAATTTATAATTTTATATGTATATTTCGATATATTTCCTTATATGTAAAATCATTATTTGTTTTTTTCTTTTGGTTTGAAGGTAAACGTAGTTATTCCATTAATTCATAACATAAAACGTTTACATCAATGATCAATGAAATGGTAAATCATTCCTTACAGTCAGACATAGAAACAACTTTTCTAACTATGCTATAGAAAACTTGAATCACAGACTGTTTCATAACTATGAAGCTATGTTCCTTCAGGGAGCTTAAAGCTTCATCAAAGATCTGGGTCTTCGTTATTATTCTTTTTTGCTCGCCCAGGATAAGATCAACACTTGTCGAAACCAAGTTAAACGATTTTATGCTAATGAAAATGAAAAGCTCGTGAAAGTAACGAGAGGAAAAATGCTCGTGAAACTAACGAGAGGAAAACACAATAATAGAGAAAATAAAAAGTGGGTAATTAAAGTCAAAGTAGGGTTGGGAGTTCAAGACTACCAACACAAACCCCAATACCTATCTACTATTATTTTATTCAAAGGGAGAGAAAACGGAAGAAGAAGATCTGTGGCAGTGGTCGGAGGCGAACGGAGTTGCGACGGTGGTCGGGGCGGAAGAAGAGCGAGAGCAAACATAGAAGGTGACCAAAACCGCCGGCTCAAAGCTCCATTAGAGCTCCGGCCGGAGGCCGACGGTGGAAGCCGAAGTTGAGCAGCAGAGAAAGACGTTTGGTTTTAGAGAGAAAAGGGAGGCAGCATTAGGGTTTTCAATTAAAATCATTATTTGTTTGACATCGTAATTTTAATTTTATCGTAATATTACCATATTAAAATTATTTTTAGTGATTTGGGAAAAAAATTTAAATGCATAAAATACCATATAAAATATCATATTTTTCAGTTTTGAGCAGGAATGATACAATCGGATAGAGTTTATGAGTTTCATATAATTATTAGGGGTAAACATCAATCCATTATGACTAATAACCGATTAATAACCGAATAATTGATAGTGATTTTTAATTTACGTAATCGATTGAAATCGGCCGAAAATACTCATATAACCGATACTTAATTCAATAAACTTAATTACTTAAACATATTCTGGAATAAACTAACATATTCGTATGAATTAGTGTGTACTTAATTCAATAACATATTCGTATGAAGTTATGAACTAACACCGTAGCATTAACATAGAGTCACAAACAACCCAGCTTATTTCAATAAACTAACACACTTAAAAGTTAAAATCAATAATTCATATGAATTTTTTAATATAACATTTAAAGTGAACAAATAGAATTATAGAAAATTAGAAATTACCTTGAATATTGGATTTTTGGATTATTGAAATTTTGGAGCCTTGGATTTATGGACTCTGGAGAAACATCGAGCAATTCTGTAAATTTTTAAAAATAAAATTATGTGTGATTTTTTTTTAAATATAAATCAAATTATCAAAGTGAACAAATACTCAAATAGAAATTATAAAATTAGTATGCAAGTTAGTAACTTACCCTTGCCCTTAGAGAATTGGAACTTGGAAGAATCCAGAATCGGGACAAGTTTGAGATGGACGAGGCAGTGAGCGACGATTGGCGACACCGGCCGAAGGTATGAGGCCGTGAGTCTAAAAAAGACGAGCCAACGAGAGATTGAGACTTTGACTCTTTGAGAGAGTCCCGGAGACGAGATTTGAGAGGTTAGGCTTCAAGAGAGACAGTGAGGATTGAGGGTGTGAGAGTGCAGTGGCTGTCTAGCTGAGTTGTATTTTCTCTTTTGGCCCTTTTATATATATATATATATATACACACACACACACACTAGTCGTCGTTAGACATCGCATTTCGTGCAAAGCGTGTGCCGACGACTAGTGTGTGTGTGTATATATATATATAATTATTATATGAGAAAATAAAAGCATTCATAAATACATTATTTAAGTAGCAACATAATACAATTATAACTCCAAACATAATCATGACAAATAAAACATTAATAATACACAATTAATAACAAAATGTCGTGTATAATATATAGACTATTTTAGTATACTTTTTTCAGTATAACGACAAATTTGAACAATTACTAATATTGGATTGATTAATTCAATGAATATATTCTAGGCATTAATTAATTAATCCATCACAAACATTGAAGTAGAAATGCATTTTCTAGGCATTTCCATTGGGAAGGGAAGACCAGAAGAGGCTTCAAAACTAAGGAACATCCTTACGACTAATGATGCACAAGGGCAATATACTAACACTAAAACTCCACAAGTTCAAAGAATCATAATGCAACATATCTCGAACTGAACAAGAACATGAACATTTTCTACAGAGACTTCCATATCACCCTGAGAAAATCCATATGTTAAAGTGTTAAACCATTCCAAAAAATAAACTTATTTACATATGTCATAATCAAAGAACTCCAGAGCATGGATATCAAAGAACATTTTTGTTTGGTATGAGAGGATTTCATCATAACAATCGGATTCAATCAGCCCATCCAAAAACACAAGCATCTATAAACAAAAAGTTATCCAATTCTAGGCTAATTAATCCACAATGATCACAGTTCCTCACATTAATTCTTCGGATGAAATTCGACTCCAGTATCTCCAATCATCTATGCCCGTTATATCCACAACCCTTTTGAAGCCATTGAAAGACAAATCTTCTCAGTACTCTTATCCATCCAAACTTTCTGCAGGCACCCAAATATTTCAAATTTTCATCAGAACAATCATCAAATCACTAACAAAGTGAGCCCAAATCATACTAACCAACGTCAAGGAAGTGCACTTACTTCTTCCAATACTATTTTGGATGATAGGTTCTGCCTGCATAACAGAACATTAATGACAAATATTGTGAAACCAAAAATTTCAGCTCAAATATTTTGAGCATAAAAGTGAACTGGAATGATATGATGGACAGAAAAACATATCAAAAATGAGAATTTTGAAAAAGCTAATTGGGTTGGTACAAGGAAGTTGGAACAACCAGTAGGTCAAAGTTTACCTTTGCTGCCACCAATATCCTCTTTAACTCCAATAAAGTTTCATCATCCAATGTGTCAATCTCAACATTCAATTTTTCTTTTCCCAATCCAAACTTTTGGAGTGTGCTCTGCATATTATCAATCACCTTTCCTCTTAATAGCTCAAGAAGCTCCTTCTTTAGCTTCTCTTTGTCCTCAATCCGCATCAACCTCTTTGTCATCGGCTTAACATGCAATGGTGCTTTCTTTATGTAACATTTATTCATATCTTGAAAATCTTTTCCTCTTCGATTTGGCAGACAACCCTGTTCAGCACTTCCACTCTTACTTTTCCAATTCGCCTCCATTAATTTCCATTGTTTATTGAAAAGACTATCTAATTCCTTTGCCATAGTATGAAATGGATTATCAAGAGGGTTATATCTCACGCTATTAGCAAATGTCAAGCGCACATCTGCAGCAAATTCCTCAACACAGAAGTACATATTGCCTTCTAACTTTGATAGGACAGTCCCCAGATCCATAGGTTTAGTGATTATAGCAAAATAGTCAGGAATATTGAAAGCAACAGGATCTACAGGTTTTAGGAATGCCCACCCATGTTTGTGAGCCATTAGCAGTTGGAGAATGGCTCCACACTGTTGCTTTATACTCCAGTCCATTTTTTGCCGCTTTCCTTTTTCACCATCTAGTGTGCCTTGAGGTCCACGCTTGTTCGAGTTGGCTGGTACAGGGAGTTTGAACTTTATATTCATCTCAAGCTTCTTGACAGCATCCACAGAATTCTGTAGATTTTGGACATTTTCCTGAGAGTCTCTTTCACAATGAATTTGAACTCCTTTGCTGGAGTTTGTGATCTTCAAGTTCTTCACTTCAGTCATTGTTGGGGAATTAAAGGTCAAAAATTACCCTTTAATTTCCAGACTGGTACTTAGCCATAATAAATCTGCCATTTAAGGACATCAAAAGCCAAAAACAGTAACTTGTTTGGATGAAAAATGTAATCATATGCATGCATAAGAAATCAATACCACAAACTTAATAAAAACAAAAACAAGAATTCATTAAAACCCTAAGCAAAATTCAGACAACGGTCTCCAAACTCTGGAAACAATAAAATACAAAATTACTGATTTAGTTTAGAAGAAAATCAAATACCCAAATCTCAGATAACAAACATTTCGAATATTCAAGTCGGAAACAGAAAATTCGATAAGCATAAGGATTGAAAAGCCCAGGACAAAAACTAAACTCAAGACAGGCAAAAGAGTGCGAAATTGAAATCATAAATTACAAATCTCGATTAGCCCAGAGCTTAAATTACAGTAGATTAAACGGATTATACGGGATTACACTTACATGCAAGAAGTTCAATCAAATCCTCAAGAACCGATCGCTAAAGAGAGTGAGATGCAGATAGTGACTCAGTTACCACTAGATATGAGGATTCGTACCTGATGTCCCAAGGAACTGTATAAGCGTATAACTCTCACAATGTCACTACTAAGATTTGATAATGTGTCATTGCCCACTATTTATCACTAAGGAACCAAGTGGGCTATTGCCTACTTGTGCAGATTATCTCTACAAATTTTGTAGTCTCGATGTTGAGATATGGAGACTAAAAATTCTGCCTTTTATGGACAAAGACTCGTATTTATTTGGAAAATATTATGATATTGTCAAAAACATTTAATATAAAAGAATTTTATATAAAGTGGTGTTATTTTCTTTTGGAATAAGGGTTAAATTGGTCACTGAATGTAACGTGATAGTATAATTAGACACTCGACTTAAAAAATGTGCAACTACTCCACTCAACAACGCAAATGCCTTCGATTTTACCTTGTAGTCGGTTCTAGACCCTTATTTCCGGTTAAGCACTGACATGGCTTTCCTACATGGTAATGTTTCATTTAATTCCTTTATTTTCCTTAGTCTAACCTTCTAGCGTGTAAGCAAAACGACATAGCCTGAGAAATTACCAAATTCGAATGAAATCCCCAAAGAGTACTTGCATTGTTGGTTCATTGTTTGAAGACTTTGAAGGCTTTCACTTCGCATTATCAACTTCTGAAGTTGAGGTATGAGTTTATGAGTTCTTTTATAGTTGGGTGTAGGTTTATTGTTTGTTTTTGTGAAAAGCATGCGACTTTATGTTGTTTGTAAACTGAAAACCTGACATCTATGCTTTGCTTTACTTATGTGGTCCATCCTTATCTTTTGCTGAGCTTTGTTGTACAGAATGGAACAAATGTTGTTGTCGTTTTGGTGTACATTCTTTAATAGAACATACAGTCATTCATGTGGTCCCTAAACCCTAATAATAAAATAGAAAAATGGTTTTGTTGTTGAATGGAATATTGAGTCAAAGTTGTGGTCCCTAAACCGTAAGAATAAAGTAGAAAATTGGTTACATTGGGTCACAATTGTCAAACATAAACTCTTAAAATTGTGACAAAACTGGATAAATTAATGTGTAACAACTTACAAAGTGAGAACTGAGTTGGCAGTGACTGTTTGGCTGAGGGGTATATATATATATATATATATATATATATATATATATATATACACACACACACACACACACACACTAGTTGTCGGCACGCACTTTGCACGAGATGCGATGTCTAATGATCAATTAATGTGTTCTAATTTTTAAATGATAATATATATATATATATATATATATATATATATATATATATATATATATATATATAAATTATAATACATATATAATTGTTATATGAGAAAATAAAAGCATTCATAAATACATTATTTAGGTAGGAACATAACACAATTATAACTCCAAACATAATCATGACAAATTAAAAATTAATAATACAGCCAAAGACCTTGTGTCAAGTGGCATAGCTGTGATCATCCCAAAATGTCGTATAATATATAAACTATTTTAGTATACTTTTTTCAATATCACGACAAATTTGAACAATTACTAATATTCGATTGATGTTTTTTTTTTTTTTTTTGAAACATTCGATTGATTAATTCAATGAATATATTATAGGCATTAATTAATTAATTCATCACAAACATTGAAGTAGACATGCATTTTCTAGGCATTTCCATTGAGGAGGGAAGACCGGAAGAGGCTTCAAAACTAAGGAACATTCTTACGACTCATGATGCACAAGAGCAATATACTAACACAAACTCCCCAAGTTCAAAGAATCATAATGCAACTTATCTCGAACAACTGAACAAGAACATTTTCTACATAGACTTCCATATCACCATGAGAAAATCTATATGTTAAAGTGTTAAAACCATTCCAAAAAATAAATTTATTTACATATGTCATAATCAAAGAACTCCAGAGCAGGGATATCAAAGAACATTTTTGTTTGGTATGAGAGGATTTCATCATAACAATTGGATTCAATCAGCCAATCTAAAAACGCAAGCATCTAGATAAGTTTGACAGTACATGAATGCATCCGCTAGTGTTGAAAGTTGAGAAATCTTGAATCTACAACTAGAACAGTTGACAATGTAATCATCATGCTTGTATCATTCAATAACACATAAAAATATAGTTTACCAGGCGAGATTTACTCAGTGCACATCTTTTAAAAATCACACACTTTTAAACAATGGTTGCTGTCTGCGAATTTCTTTCGTCACTCAGAAAAAACATATATAGTCTACAAGTATACAAAAGAATCTGTGATCTAAAAACACTTTGACAAGAACTGAACGAAAGGGGATCTACAATTGCAGAGTGAACTTGGCTGAGCAAAACCTAATTTTCTCAGCCTTCAACCACCAAAAAATCAGATCCAAACTAATTGCCCTTTATTTTCATCTGCAACACAAACAACTTGACCATTTCTGCAAAAACAATGGATATTCGGGGAGGAATGATTCCAGACCCCAACTTGGTTGCAAGCACGGTTGTTTTTCACGGGCAAGACTCGAGCAGATGCGTTCTCGACTCTTCCTTGGATCTTCCACAGTAACGGAAGTACAAAACCAATTGTACAACCCCGAGAACTGCTCCAATCCCGTTTGGGACCTGATTATACACCCAAAATACATATCTATTAGAAAACAGAAAAGCCCACAAAAGCACACGAGGGGCTTCAAGACATTCATTAGCAGCACAGACTGGATATATGATAATAGGAGTTGCAGACTTAAACCGTGCCATCTTCTCTAGGACTGGTTCGGTTTCATATTTCCGTGTGAGGTAGACTTAATGAATCTAAGTCCCTTAGTAGTTGTACTAATTAGGGTGATGATGAAGTATGAACTTTCTGTTATTAAACAATTCCTCTATTGCTCTAACAAGCATTAACACCAACAATCTTAGGACAAGCCGGCATAAAATGTATTGTATGAGAAAACGTGGAAATATATGAGCAGAAAGGATTGTACTACTTACGGAGATGAAAAGATCGTGCTGGAAAAGTCCATATACAAAGAAAGAAAGACTCATCAAAAAGGTAGCAAGCGAGAGGTAAAATGGCATGTACTCCACGCTTTTCGTTTTGATCACCAAATTCTGCAAAAATGTTAGACAAAAATTAGGTCTTAAGAAAGGGCGCCATTATGGTGTAGTGTTCTGGGCTAACTTACGATGATGAATAGTGGAGAAGCGAACATGGAGATGAGAGAAATGACAGACAAATATCCCACAAAAAGCTGTCGATTTGGAGGCTCAAATACACAGATGCTGACAGAAGCTATAATTGCAAATACAGCAAAAACGCCTAGCAACCACCCCAACATTTTTAACTGCAAGAAATATTCGGTGGTGTTACGTTATAGACCATTTTACAATACCTTAAGGAAGTTCAGACATAAGAAGCAACACAAACCTTTTTTGTTCGCTCTGCATATATGATGAAGATAGTGATATATACTAACTGGAAAATGGCTCCAACAGAATTGACCGTGAAAACCAATATGATACCAGGAGAAACAAATGGTGTGCCGTACCAAAGGCATATTAAACAATTCAAGAAAGCATAGATATATGGTAATCCAGAAAACTGTTCCGTTGACTGGCTTCTGATTATTCTCTTGAACGTTGGTCTGAAATAGGACACGGTGTCAATTCAAGCACACACAAACACACATTCCAACATTCAAGGTTAGAGTACTTACATGGGCGATACGAACAACACAAAAGCAAATATATTCCCTGCATTTGACAAGGGCAAAATACATAAGTACTTCATGATCTCCGAAGTCCTCTTATAAGGGGATGCAAAATAATCATGGAGCTACAATCAGCCTCCCGAGAACAGACAAACAGAAAGATCTATTCCACCTTTATTTTTTGTGCGTGTTTTGATGATTAGGGGGAACAAGACCTAGCAAATTCCTTCAAGATTTTTAAGGGAGGAAAAGCCTGGTGGAAAGATTATTTCCGTTTTTAATCCATTTTAACTAAAACATCCTTGATGAAATGTTTGCATTACTTCAAGTTTGCCAAAGCTCCTTGCTTGGTGGTATTTCTTTTTCTCTTTATGGAATCCTTAAAGCCTAAAATAACCCAAACCTAGCTCATTATGTGTTTATGTGTCAAAGAGCATTATAGTTTATTTTAAGGAAAAATCACCATAGAGATTAACCCTTTTTACAGTTGGGCACACTGCACTGTATCAAAGCTACAAAATACTCCTTAACATCAACACTTTTTCTTTTTTTCCAGTTTCTCAAGGGACCTTTCCAGTTTTAGCTCACAGGACATTTAATTATACTAAAAGCTTCAAACTTTGTAGCACAAAAGTCTCTAATCCCCAGAAAAGGGACTTCATAATCAAGTGGCAGCAGAAAAAAACAAAGTATAGAATTGGTCTTAAATATAATATTCCTCCCCAAGGCATATTCTTTAGGATCTGCTTCCAAGTTTTTCCAAACATTACCAAACAAACATTGGTTTTCTTCTTCCTTTTTTCCCCCAAACCCCAACTAAGCACACCAAAAGAATCCAATCCACTAACAAATTCTGCATTTAATAAAGAACCCCACCCTAAAAACATGAAATCCCAGATATGCAGATTCAATTATGCTTCCACCAATGCTTCACTACAGAAAATTTAGAAGTAACCATAGAAGCATATAAACATATATATGGGATTACCTGCAACTCCGGCTGCAAAACTGCAAACTGCATAAGTAGAAGACAGAGCTCCTGGAGACATTATGCTCATCCCAGAATCAAATCTATGAATTTTCAAGGGCAGGGGCCGTGGGTTGTATGTAAAGTCTCAATTTTTTTCACCCCTCTCTCTCTCTGATCTCTCTCTCTCTCTGAGAAAATCTGGGTCAGAAATCTTACAAAGGTGAGACCTTTCCAGGTTGTATAGTTGTATGAATATGATGAACTACTAGTTTGGAGTCATGATGGCCTGATGGGTGTATAAACAATTCACGGTGGGGCCAATCCTTGTCCGTATCCTCAAAGGATGTTTGTGATGTGTTCACCACGTGCCGCTTATTATTTCATTTTATATCATGGATAATGATGTTAATTATTGATTAATTTTTATATATATATAAAAAGTATTTTTTAAATTTAAGGAAACAACTTTATAACGTTTGTTTTCAAAAAAAAAAAAAACTTTATAACGTTTTATATAGAATTAATTTCATTTTTGGTCATAGATTTATAAGTGAGATTTCACTTTTACTCATTTTTTAAAAACATTTACTTTTGGTTCTAATATTATTGTGATATGACTCTTTTTTTTTTAATCTTCTATCAATAAAACAGTTTAAATTTTGTTAAATACAAGGATATTTCGATATTCAATCATGAATTTTTTTCAAAAAAAAAACATAAAAAATATAGCGGGTTAGCACAATCTATATAAAAATGATTAAAATGTCATGCCCACATGGACAGCTCAACTGGTCAAGAGGGTGAAGTTTGGGAGAAGAGACCAGGGATAAAGTCTTACCATCAACATTGTGGGAGCAACCTTGCAAAGGAGGTCTAGCCTTTGTGTTTAGTGGTCGGATGTTAAAATTGAGAGTGGACTGCCACCTATTAATCTATGACAAAAAATAGAATTAACTCTTTTATATAATTTATATAAATTATTTCAAAATAATAATAATTTCTATAAATTTGTGAAAGAATACTATTGGTAAATAATTTTTTCTTTAAATATGCATAAATATTACAGTAATTATTTATTAGATTCTTCTTAGAAACAGATATTTTTAAATTTTCTAAATTAGGGAAATGGGTATTCGTAACCAATTAATTCACAGCCATTTATGGGCACTGATAAACATGAAAATTAATAATCTATTTACTTATTATTGAGAAATTTTACAACATTTATGATAAAAATGATACTACAAATTGTAATATAGCCATGCTTGGTAATATTTTTTTGAATTCTACTGAAACACAAAGAGTCAACAAATGTTCCACTGAGGCTCGAATCCACTCCCTTCCACATGAGAGTGTACACTGGGTGTCGCTTGACCACAAGGTCTTTAGCACCATGCTTGATAATATAGTTAGCTTATTAGTTAATTTTAGCTTATTTAACCACTATTAGTTGTTTGACTTGGTTAAACTTTATTCAATATAAATGTTTGATTAATTAATTTTTTTTGTAACACCTTATTGCTCCAAAATATTAAAATTCAAAAAGTTGTTCAAAACAGCTTTTGATAAGCTTTTTAAGAAAGTCATTTTGCATGTAATAAGATTAAGCTAACAACTAATTTACTAAACATTTTTTCTAAAATCAACTAATGCTTCAACTAGTCAAACTCACTAACTCAATCAGCTAGCATCTATTTAACAAACACCCCCTATATATACTAAATTAATTGCATAACTTAAAAAAGAAAAAGTATAAAGCATCTTCTATATACTACTTCCAATTTCTAACAACCAACCATTTTACAAACAATATTGTAAAATTTTTAATTATAGGTTCAATTCCACATGTAATATATTAATAATACTTGATATGATTTTACAATAAAATTAAATAAAATAATTATAAAAATCACACAAAATTTAACAATTTCGAATAATAATTAGGCAGATTACTATAATACTTGGCATGCATTTCAGCTATTTTACATGATATAATTTGTTATAGAAAAGATAAAAGAGAACGTGGATGGCCGCGTGACAAAATTAGCTGTGATTAATGATTGAGCATTGGAAATCATACTGTACGAGATAATGACAATTCAAATCTTAGGGGTCTCATCGTGAATCATGCTTGCTTGGTTCATGTGACAGCTTAATAAGTTTGACTTAGTCAACATGGTATATCCAAAACATATATTGTATATACAATAATACTCCATAATATTCCCACCTAATCTCCTCTAAATTGATAAGTAATTAAGTTATTGTCATTTCCATTTTCGAGCAATCGTATCATATTTTGTATGATTTGCAATACAATAAAGGACAAGATAAGGGATTTAGGGTCAAGGATGACCAAAAATTAGGGGTGTCTACGAGTCGGTCCGTACCATTAGGTTCGTCCCACTGTAGACTTTCTTATTTGCGGACTTTTGTTGGCTGGCCCATAAAGGCCGCATGCTAGAATTGTGCAAGTTTAACCCGCGCTCATAGGGCTCGCAGGCTCCATGGACCAGCCCGTGGGCCAATTTTCAAATTTTTAAAAAATTATTATACTATTATTTTATATTCTAATAATTTAACAAAAATAATATTAGATTTTTTTCATATTTATAAATTAAAATAATAATATATTTTTTTTTATGTTTTTAATGTTTAGAATATATATATATATATATATATATATANGTCCGTATCCTCAAAGGATGTTTGTGATGTGTTCACCACGTGCCGCTTATTATTTCATTTTATATCATGGATAATGATGTTAATTATTGATTAATTTTTATATATATATAAAAAGTATTTTTTAAATTTAAGGAAACAACTTTATAACGTTTGTTTTCAAAAAAAAAAAAAACTTTATAACGTTTTATATAGAATTAATTTCATTTTTGGTCATAGATTTATAAGTGAGATTTCACTTTTACTCATTTTTTAAAAACATTTACTTTTGGTTCTAATATTATTGTGATATGACTCTTTTTTTTTTAATCTTCTATCAATAAAACAGTTTAAATTTTGTTAAATACAAGGATATTTCGATATTCAATCATGAATTTTTTTCAAAAAAAAAACATAAAAAATATAGCGGGTTAGCACAATCTATATAAAAATGATTAAAATGTCATGCCCACATGGACAGCTCAACTGGTCAAGAGGGTGAAGTTTGGGAGAAGAGACCAGGGATAAAGTCTTACCATCAACATTGTGGGAGCAACCTTGCAAAGGAGGTCTAGCCTTTGTGTTTAGTGGTCGGATGTTAAAATTGAGAGTGGACTGCCACCTATTAATCTATGACAAAAAATAGAATTAACTCTTTTATATAATTTATATAAATTATTTCAAAATAATAATAATTTCTATAAATTTGTGAAAGAATACTATTGGTAAATAATTTTTTCTTTAAATATGCATAAATATTACAGTAATTATTTATTAGATTCTTCTTAGAAACAGATATTTTTAAATTTTCTAAATTAGGGAAATGGGTATTCGTAACCAATTAATTCACAGCCATTTATGGGCACTGATAAACATGAAAATTAATAATCTATTTACTTATTATTGAGAAATTTTACAACATTTATGATAAAAATGATACTACAAATTGTAATATAGCCATGCTTGGTAATATTTTTTTGAATTCTACTGAAACACAAAGAGTCAACAAATGTTCCACTGAGGCTCGAATCCACTCCCTTCCACATGAGAGTGTACACTGGGTGTCGCTTGACCACAAGGTCTTTAGCACCATGCTTGATAATATAGTTAGCTTATTAGTTAATTTTAGCTTATTTAACCACTATTAGTTGTTTGACTTGGTTAAACTTTATTCAATATAAATGTTTGATTAATTAATTTTTTTTGTAACACCTTATTGCTCCAAAATATTAAAATTCAAAAAGTTGTTCAAAACAGCTTTTGATAAGCTTTTTAAGAAAGTCATTTTGCATGTAATAAGATTAAGCTAACAACTAATTTACTAAACATTTTTTCTAAAATCAACTAATGCTTCAACTAGTCAAACTCACTAACTCAATCAGCTAGCATCTATTTAACAAACACCCCCTATATATACTAAATTAATTGCATAACTTAAAAAAGAAAAAGTATAAAGCATCTTCTATATACTACTTCCAATTTCTAACAACCAACCATTTTACAAACAATATTGTAAAATTTTTAATTATAGGTTCAATTCCACATGTAATATATTAATAATACTTGATATGATTTTACAATAAAATTAAATAAAATAATTATAAAAATCACACAAAATTTAACAATTTCGAATAATAATTAGGCAGATTACTATAATACTTGGCATGCATTTCAGCTATTTTACATGATATAATTTGTTATAGAAAAGATAAAAGAGAACGTGGATGGCCGCGTGACAAAATTAGCTGTGATTAATGATTGAGCATTGGAAATCATACTGTACGAGATAATGACAATTCAAATCTTAGGGGTCTCATCGTGAATCATGCTTGCTTGGTTCATGTGACAGCTTAATAAGTTTGACTTAGTCAACATGGTATATCCAAAACATATATTGTATATACAATAATACTCCATAATATTCCCACCTAATCTCCTCTAAATTGATAAGTAATTAAGTTATTGTCATTTCCATTTTCGAGCAATCGTATCATATTTTGTATGATTTGCAATACAATAAAGGACAAGATAAGGGATTTAGGGTCAAGGATGACCAAAAATTAGGGGTGTCTACGAGTCGGTCCGTACCATTAGGTTCGTCCCACTGTAGACTTTCTTATTTGCGGACTTTTGTTGGCTGGCCCATAAAGGCCGCATGCTAGAATTGTGCAAGTTTAACCCGCGCTCATAGGGCTCGCAGGCTCCATGGACCAGCCCGTGGGCCAATTTTCAAATTTTTAAAAAATTATTATACTATTATTTTATATTCTAATAATTTAACAAAAATAATATTAGATTTTTTTCATATTTATAAATTAAAATAATAATATATTTTTTTTTATGTTTTTAATGTTTAGAATATATATATATATATATATATATATATATATATATATATATATATATATATATATATATATATATATATATATATATATATAGTTCGTAAACGTGTGTGTATACATATTTTCTTGAGAAGCCTGCTCGCTAACTCGCCTATCCTGTCAATCCGCGCGGGCCAAAGGCCGTGAGGCCCTCATTTTCGTGGGTCAAAGTTTCTAGGCTCTAACTCGCTTCACCGCGGGGCGGACTAGGGTTGGTCCGTAGGCTTCAATCTACCTTGACACCCCTACTAAAAACTGTAATTTAAATGGCCACGCGTCGTGACAAGTTGTGAGTGCAAGTGATGCGGAGTAAGTATGTGCATGGGGGCAATTTCTTCGTCGTGAAAGTGTATGGGAATGCCTCATGGTATTGGAAAAGTTTGTCATGTTATCTTCCTTCTATCAAAAGTATGTATACGGCACATTCTTTATCCTCCTTAAATATTATATACATTTTTCATTAAAAATATTATATTTTTCTTATATATAATAAGTAATATTGCATTTCTATCTAAACCCGATTTATTTCACAAAAGGAATTTATTAGATGGGTTCACATTAGACTCACCCAATATTCTAAAATGTCCTTGTTACATTAGAGAAGATGATTACAATTAAGTTGGGCACGTTTTAATGGATAACTGGCCAGACGCAATATATATCTTTGATCTTTCATTTTCTCAAGTACGTAAGTGCTGATTCCAACATCATTTTACGGGTAGGTCAAAGGTGGTTTGTTTTTTCTTCTTTTGAAGAGTATAAAATGTATAATATTATTTAACTTTAATTTCACAGGTTATTGTTAATGTAATATAAGCACACAATTGAAAAGAAAAACTTAGTATGATATTGATGATATGTATGGTACACTACTTACGTATCCAATACTCATTAAAATAAGATGATGCAATGAATCATTCAACTTTTACGACATTTAATTAATTCACGGAATAAATTTTAAAGGAATATAAATGCTACACCATAAAGAATGAAATAGGTAAAGAGTAAAATATATGAATTGTATTGTATTATTTAGTTAGTTGAAGTAATAAACTTTAAGAATGTTATTACAGAGTTTGGTTAGTTTAAAAAATAAAAATGAATTTTTTATTTGTGACTATAATCTAACGTATTCGTAATATAGCCACAACGATATATGCCATCAAATCACTTACTGTTTTTTTTTTAGTACAACCACTTGTTGTTTGTTTGTTTTTTTTTTGTTTTTTTTTTTGTTTTTTTTGTTTTGTTTTTTTAGTACACTCTAACTTATTAATTGTATTTGTCCAATAAATATGTTGATCCTTGAATTGGGATAATAAAAATTTAATAATAATAATAATAATAATAATAATAATATTATTATTATTATTATTATTATTATTATTACTACTACTACTACTACTATACAAATATTTTAAAAATGAATAATAATTTCCAAAACAAACAAATAATAGTAGTGATGTTCATAAAATATAAATTTGAATAACAATTAGTCCTTAGTTCTCATGTGAAAAGTGGATGAAAATTTTAATCAAATTTTTTGGCTAACAACCAGCTTGGTTGGCATGAGTGACCGTGCACTTCGGATCCCCTCTGTACGAAAAAATCAATATGGCCAACATTGTTCTTGGAGAGACAAGCAACAGTTCGGCAAACGAAAAGTGACTCGAAGAGTCATCCGAGAAGTGATCGGAGGCGAAAAGCAATAATGCACGTGCCAATCCTAATGTTGCAAAAATCGCGCCTAGGCACCGACTAGCCGCTTAGCATCACCCATAATCGGTGGTCTAGGCATCCGATTAGCTATTGTTCATTTTGTTTATTGGGTTATTTAACTTAAATGACATCATTTTGAGCGAAATAACCTAAATTATTCAAACTCTAGATGTTTTTTAGGTTAATGTTTAATATTTTAGTATTAACTATTAAAGTATTAAAGAGTTTATAATTGTCAAGTCTTAACAAAATTAAAAAAAAAAAATACACGGGTGCTTAGGCGCCTGAGGAACGCCTAACAATTTTTTCAACCATGGTTAATCCTATAGCTAGATTCAGAAGATTATTAGCCAAACTTTGTGCAATAGTTCTGTTTTCTAAGTCATTTTTGTACCTTGTACACGTCCGAGGCAAAAAGCGATAATGCATGTGTTAATACTATAGATTTAGAAGATTATTCGCCGAACTTTTTGAAACAGTTCTGGTTTCTAAGTCATATAAATACCATTTTTGTACCTTGTACACGTTCGAATTAGACTTTGTGGTCTTCATAAAAGTTGTAACTCTTTAAATTATTTTTCCAATGCCATTTGAATCAATTGATTTGGACATTCCTACAAATATATGGTTAAAATATCGTGAGTGTCAGTGTCAACATTGATCTTCACTTCAAAATGCATATTTTTCATTTCATTTGTTCATTTGGATCATATCCCCGGGTCATGCCTTTATATGACCACAGTTCGATTTGAATCGTGCACTATAGAAACCAAACCGAAAAATTAAAAGGTTCTGGTTCCAAACTAGAAAAAAAAATAGAGAAGAAGAATAAAAATAAAAGAACAATGCTACTAAGGGAAAACCTATCTGTTCATCTATACTTTCTCAACCTATTGAAATACAAAGAGTCAACATCGCCTCCACTGAGGCTCAATCTCATGAGCTCCCATGTGGGAGAGTCACTACATGCCATCTGAGCACAAGGTGCTTGACAACTACATGAGCTTTGATTCTTATTTAAATTTTGAGAAGATACGTCGTTAGTTAGCTTAATCTTGGTAAAATTAAGTGCAAACCCAAATTATTTTTATTTTTTAGTTTAACTTTAAAGTTTAAATATTTGATATAACCAATGCTTTAAAATTTTAGAATGATTTTTTAAAAAGAATTGTTGTATTTGGATTACTTTTATTTAAAAATTGAATATATAATTTACAAAAAAATAAAAATAAAAATAAAAATAAATCCAGTTAGAACCAATGTTTCCCGATGGTTTAAATTGGAATCGTTGGTTAGCTAGGGTTCATCTTTCCTCTTCTGTTTCTTTCGTTTCCTTTTGTCCCTATGGCCGACGAATCTGTTCATTCATTTTCTGAACGGACCATCTCAGATGCCGCTGTTACATCCTCTGCCTCTATGGTGTTAATTCGCTTTCTACTGCTCACCACTTTATTAGTATTAAGTTGTCTCACAAAAAAAATTGTTTTGGAGGACACAAGTTGTGCCTTTCCTCCAGAGACATGAGTTGATGGGATTTATTGATGGTACTCACCCATGACCCATGTCCGGATGCTTTTCGCCCAACGACTGACACTAATGTAGTGCCACAATCCAATCCAACTCATGCAGCTTGGTTTCGTCATGACCAAGCTTTGATGTCCATGTTGATTTCCTCTCTATTAGAAGAGGTTATGAACCTTGTCGTTGCCCACAGGACATCACAACAAATTTGGGAGTCGATAGAACAGTCTCTCACATCCTCATCTCATGCCAGGACGTTTCATCTTCTTGGCCAACTTCAATTTCTTCAACAAGGTAATTCTTCTGTGACCGATTATCTTGGTCGTGCCCGTGTAGCAATGGAGGATCTTACCTTGGCCGGTCACCCGGTCAGTTCAGGTGTGTCCTACAGATCCCACTTGTTACACTCAAGTAGTTAAACACCCAAAATGGCGTGAGGCCATGGATCAGGAATTTAATGCCCTTCTACATAATCAGACATGGTTTCTTGTACCTTCTAAGACAAATATGAACATCATTGGGTGTAAGTGGATTTTTTGTACCAAACAAAAGGCTGATGACTCTATTGAAAGACACAAAGCAAGGTTAGTAGTAAAACATTTTAATTAGGTGCTTGGTCAAGATTTCTTTGATGCTTTTAGTCTTGTGGTAAAACCTACTACTGTCAGATTACTTCTCACCTTAGCTATATCCCCTGGTTGTGTGATTAGATAACTTGATGTTTATAATGATTTTCTAAATGGTAATCTGTCTGAAACTGTCTACATGAAGCAACCTCCTAGTTATATTGATGCTCAGTATCCAGATCATGTTTGCCTACTTAAACGATCTTTTTATAGTTTAAAGCAGGCTCCTAGAGCATGTTTAACCGTTTGCACTTGTTTTTGCTCTCTGTTGGCTTTCAATCATAAAAAATGGATGTGTCTCTATTTTATTTCTTTCGAGATTCTGCCTATGTGTACCTTTTGGTGTATGTGGATGATATGCTTTGTCATGGGGAGGGATCCCGATCTTATAACTTATTTATTATCCAAGTCAATTATCTGTTGCATTTAAGATTAGGGATCTTGGTGAACCTGGTTTCTTTCTTAGTATTGAGATAATTAAAAATGATGATGCTATAGTGTTATCACAACAATGATCGATACATGACTGATATTCTAAAAAGGGTTGGCATGGCAGAATGTATGTAAAGCTTTATCTACTCCTATTCCTATTTCGAAATCTATTCCATTTAGTACAGATCTATATGAAGTTCATACTCAATATAGAAGTCTGGCATGAGCACTGCAGCTGACTATCACGCGTTCAGATTTATCTTTTTGCAGTAAATTAGTTATGTCAACACATGTATGCTCTTACAACCTTAGTTTGGGGGCAACTAAAAAGAGTCTTGAGGTATGTCAAATGAACAGTTAATTTTGATTTACGTATAAGAAAGTCATCATCAAGAGAGATTCATGCTTTCTCTGATTCTGACTAGGTTGACTGTCCCCAAGGTCGTAAGTCTACTAGTGGCTATGCTGTGTTATTTGGGTCAAATCTTGTGTCTTGGGTCTACAAGAAACAAAGAGTTGTTGCCAGGTCCTCCACTGAGGCTGAATATAAGGCTCTAGCAAATGTCTGTGCTGAGGTAATTTGGGTTCTGTCTTTATTAAAAGAGATTAGTGTGCCTGGTATCTTAGTTCCTAAACTCTGGTGTGATAATCGTGGTGCTACATAAATGTGTGCAAATCCCATCTTTCATGTAAGAACCAAGCACGTGGAAATTGACTATTATTTTGTCGGAGATAGAGTTTCTAAGGAGAAAATTCAAGTAAACTTTATTTCAACTAGGACTGTCAAAGTGGGTTGAAGCCCGTGGACTGACTCACACCTGCTCCGTGGTAGGGCAGGTTAGGGCCACAATAAAAATGGCCCGCGAAATAGCGGGCCTAACGGGCTTGGCCCGCTAAGGCCAACAGCTCGCATAAGCTAACCCGCACGAGCTGCGGACTAAACCCCTAATTAAAAAAATAAATAAATATACATATGCTATACAGCAAGGCATTATGCTGCCTGGCTGTGTAACATTATATATATAATATTTTATAAAATACTAAGTATAATTTTTAAAATTTGTAAACACGAAAAATTAATATTATTTTTAGACTTTACTTAGTTTTTTGAACTTTGAATTAATATTAATTTTTGTTAGATTATAAAGTTGGATTGTAAATTTGTAATGTTAGTATTTATAGACTCTAATTATTATTTTGAACTTTGAATTCAACAAGTGTTTTTTTTTTTTATTTTAAATTTTTATTTATATTTAAAAAAACCTGTGAGGCGGGCTAGGGCCTAGGGTTGTTTAAACCCTAGCCCGTGGTCCGACTCACAAAAACTCGCCAAATGCTGTGTCGGGCTTAATGGGGCGAGCCGACCTGCTTTGACAGTACTAAATTTTTAACAAAGGATCAATTTGCTGACATATTTACACAAATTTTACTCAAATTTTTCTTTTTTTAAAGACAAACTACATGTTATTAGTATGCCCTATACTTGAGGGGAGTATTATTTAAAGAGTTAATACCACAAATGGTCCTCTGACTATTGGGCTGGTACCCCTTTTAGTCCTCGACTTTCAATTCGACCACAAATGGTCATCTGACTTTTATTTTTGATCACAAATAGTCATCTGTTAAAATTTCTGTTAAATAGGTGTTAAATCTAGGGGTAATATCGTCAAATTGATTAATATTATTATGATTACTTCTTTTTGATAATTATATGACAACATAATTAATTTCAAAAATGGACGTGACAAATTACATAAATGAACAAATTAAATAAAACTCCATGATTAATGTTCGCAATTTGTAATTGATTAATAATATTAATTCAACGGTGACGGCCTTCAGTTATGTCCCAAACAAAATGTTTGATCGATTAATGAAGAGTGAAAACTATTAATCGACCATGTATAAACAACCATGGAAATGATGGAAGCAAGGTTTTTGAAAATTTTTTTTTCCATTTTAATCTGTTGGTTAAATTAAAACAAATAGCTCTAGTATTAAATCTTCATTTTGTACGCATAATTACAAGATATAAGGTGTATTATTTTTTATTTATGAGTATTTATATTTGTTACTTGTTTCAATTATGCTTGTTGGTGAAAAATTCTAAACATTTTTATTTTATGACCATTATATATATCAATTTGACGATAATACCCCTAGATTTAACACCTATTTAACAGAAATTTTAATGGAGGACTATTTGTGATAAAAAATGATAGTAAGAGGACTATTTGTGGTCGAATTGAAAGTCAAGGACTAAAAGGAGTACTACCCCAATAGTCGGAGGATCATTTGTGGTATTAACTCTTATTTAAATCACATTACGTCACGCGCCTGGCTAGGCGCGTAAATGTATATTTTTTAATTTTTTTTTGTTTTTTTTTTTAATTTCAGACTTTTTTTCTTTTTTTCTTTTTTCCACTTTTTTCTCTCTCCTCTCTCCTATTTGGCAACATAAAAATGTGTGCTAAAATTTTGTCTATTGGTGATGGCCTCTTGTATATATATCCCTATGTCTGTATTTATAATAGAATTTACAGTTCTCATCCTAGCAACCTGTAGCATTTCACACTACTTTTCTCTCTCAGCCTTATACGGATATAGGCTCTGCTCCATCGCCACTCTCCTCCATCTCTCCCTCCCCACGGCACCCTACGTCCCGATCAGGTACGCATACGGATGGATTAAGCTTTACATGTCTGTTAATTTCATTAATTTCTTAGAACGGTCGGTTATAAGCTTTAGATATCGGATGTAATTTCAATTTCTTCTGCGTGTTAATGATTTGTTTTGTCTGATAGTTTTCATGATTTTGTTTGCCGTCGGTTTTGATTTGGGTTTATTGCCTCTAATTGTTATGTAAATTCAATTTCCTAACTGGATTTCAGTTTTGATACATCGATGTTTAAATATTTCTTCTTTTCGTTTTCGATCTGATCTTAAAGCCGCTATTCTCTCTCTATTTTTTTTTTTAAAATAGTAAGTGGAATAAAACTGCTTCGTATATGTAACGGGTAGCTTTGTGTTTATTTGACGCAGTTTTTTCCCTGATTGATTCAGTTATTTGGGTTTAATTGTTTGTGAGGTTGTGAAATTGAAGGTCTAAAACTGCTTTTTAATCCGGACTCAACGAATATTCCGAGTTTCTGCTCTTTTAGGCTTTCTTTTGTGTGTGTTCTAGGGGAGGGGGCTGCTGTGGATTTAGATTGATATATAGGTAGCTTCAGTAGAGCAATGTAGAATAATAAACAAAGCCAGTGGGAAAAGATATATGCAATAACGAAAGCTTATAAATAATAAACTACCACAACGGGATTTAGATGATTTTCCAGACACACATAGTCCAATATGTATTATATTTATCAGAAAAAGGAGAACACCTTATTAATTATACCTTGAAATCATTCAACTAAGGATTCACACAAATTGAAATCCAGAAAAACAAATGGAGTGATAAATAAAGTGAATATGAATACAAAGTATCCATTGTATGCAGTATCAATTCCATCACAAGTGCAGATGAGACTTCCTAGATTGTGAGATAGGCTTTACCAAATTGTGAAATTTTGATTCTCAATAAGGACACATCTATTAATAACAAGTTACAAATAGACCAGTCAATGAACTCTTCTTCAAAGAGAGAAAGACCCTAACTTCTAAAATCATGGTCCAATCAGTGTTTCATCAATGCTCACTTTACTTCTGTTTTTAGTAAATAATTCCCTTTCTCCCCAAATTAAGCTAAGTCCGGAGTGGTAGGCACACTGCACAACTATACAAGGAATAATCTCAGCTATGTTTACATTTTTTTTTGGTTTGTTTTTAAATCAGTTGTATTTGGATTAATTTTGTCAGTTTCTAATGTTCTTTCCTCCGTTGGCAATGTAGGCCACAGGAGATGCTGTCGGGAATGTTTTAGAAAACTTGATATAAGTGCTCACTCTTCTAATACTGCACACTAAATGTTTGAAAATTTGTCTAAAAGAATTCCTCTTTGAAGACCTGATGCTTGATAAAAATGCATGACATAAATGTAGAAACTATATCATTTGAATGTGTTCTTCCAACTGTGAAGACTAATAGACTATGACCACCTTCAAATCCAAACAACTTAATCGTTGTTTGGGTTTGTTTGATACACTAAATTCTCTATGTGCTTCTTCTTCTTCTTCTTCTTCTTTTTGTTTTTTTTTTTCAACAATAGTTGTAATGTTGTTGAACAAGGGAATCTAAAGCTTGTTTTCTTTCTTGTTTGCAGCTGATAGAGACTTCTTGAACTCCAGAACAACTATGATTTACACAGCAATCGACACTTTTTACCTAACAGATGAACAACTTAAGAACTCCCCTTCTCGGAGAGATGGAATAGATGAAGCTACTGAGACTACCCTTCAAATCTTTGGATGTGATCTTATTCAAGAAAGTGAGATTTTGTTGAAACTGTATCCTTTATATTTGTTTATGTTATGCAGTTGTTGATAATGATGCATCTTCAATTAAGTTGTTTCTATTGTAACAGATGCTATTTTCTTTATGGATCAACACATGGCTTATGTATCTCCTTAATGTGGTTATCTGCAGACCTCAAGCTGTTATGGCCACTGGTCAAGTACTATTCCACCGCTTTTACTGCAAGAAGTCATTTGCTCGTTTTAAGGTGAAGGTATATCTCATTTCCCCCCTTGCTCCTCCCAAATATGAAAGCAAGCAGTTACCTATGCAAGTTTAATAGTTGCACAAGTTGTGATTTTCATTCTGACTTGGCATTTACTATGTACAGATGGTTGCTGCTAGTTGTGTGTGGCTTGCCTCAAAACTTGAAGAGTGTCCTAGAAAAGCCAGGCAGGTCCTCATTGTTTTCCACAGAATGGAATGTCGGCGGGAGAATTTACCCATAGAACATTTGGATACTTCTTCAAAGGTTAGATTTTGATAATCTTTTCAAAGTAGGAGTCAGGGAACAATTTTTTTTATTTTTTTTTTACCATTTGGGAGATATTAAATTTATCATTGTGGATATTGGTTTGTTTTTATCATTAATTTTCTTAAGCAGCCTGGGGGATGAGGCTATGCCCTGTATTTGTTTAGTTGTTTGTCCCTTTTTGTTGTTATAGTTCTTTTCCACATTTAGGAATCCTCTCCAGAAAGAGATTCAAAGTGACAAAAGGAAAAGAAGATGCTTGTTATTTGTATTGCCTTTTGGTTTTATGTATTTTCAACGGAAAGTAAGTTGATTTTAGATTAAAACCCTGTTATTCATTCTCTGGACAGGAATATGTTGATCTGAAGGCAGATTTGATCAGAACGGAAAGGCACCTCCTGAAAGAGATGGGTTTCATCTGCCATGTTGAACTCCCCCACAAATTTATATCAAATTATATTGCAATTCTTGGAATGCCTGATGAACTGATACAGGAAGCATGGAATCTTGCAAATGACAGGTACACTCCGTATAATCCAAACAACCAGCTCTTACATAGTACACATGCTCTTTTTCATGTGAATGTTTCTTTCTTCCATTCTGCTGACATTTCCCCATTTATTGTGCAGTTTACGCACAACTCTCTGTCTTAGATTTAAGAGTGAAGTTGTGGCTTGTGGAGTTGTGTATGCTGCAGCCCGGAGATTTCATATACCCTTGCCTGAGAATCCTCCATGGTGGAAAGCATTTGATGCAGATAAGGCTGGGATTGACGAGGTTTGCCGAGTTCTGGCCCAACTTTACAATCTTCCAAATAAATAATTGTATTACACCGGATTATTCATCTGTATATTGAGAAAAGCACTACTTTTAGCATGTATATTCATAGAGGATCAAACTTAATTTTGTCGAATCTCTTTTAGAGCCTGAACCATTTTGGTATACTGCCCAGTTTTAGAATTTAGACAGCATTGTTAATGACATAGCTAAACATGGTGGGTCCAGAAACAGCAATTGTGTGAAAGCTCAATGCATTCTTATCAAGGGTTTTGATTTGCCTGTCTCCAACCAGATCTTAGGCTTAAATGAGAAATAATAATAGCAATGCATAAACGCCAACTCATGCAGGTATTAATTGAGGTGCAATTTATATACTGAGGCCAAGAGTCAAGAACCAATATACATTTTCCTTCATTTATAGGGCGTTTGGTTGGGAGGAGGGAATTAGGGGGGAAAAGAATTGTAATTCGGTAGAATTGTAATTCAATGAATAATGTAGGAATTGAAATTACAGTATTTGGTATGTAGGAATAGGAGTACAGGGAATTGAAAGGTAAGAAGCGACAGAATGACTAAAATGCCCTTATGTTGTAGTAGTAATATATAGTAATAATAATAATAATAATGAAAGGTAAGATGCAAATTGTTAGATTTTTATGGTTATTTTTGTACTAGTGTACGTTAAAATGTATACTTAGTAAGCGCTACTTTATTCATGACTTGTTTTGATACGAATTACTAGGATCAAATGTTTACCACTACGTCAAAAATTATAACTAATAGCAAATGTGAAATTTTATTTTCTTATGCGATGGATATATATATTGGAAGTAGAGCAAACCGACCCGAAGAAGCGGAGCAAGGAGGACTCGGGTAGACCGGGGGACCTGGGGCCAAGCCTCGTGCTTGACCCGGGTCACCTCGGCCAGGGTCTCGGCCAGATAGATCGAGGGCCCGGTCGCGAGAGCGGGCACGGTCAAATATTTTTATAACCGCTCCCGCCTATTTAGGGGGCGGTTAGGGGAGTTGCCTAGTGTATAAACCCTTGTAATTGTCTCATTAGGACATCTACATCTTCATCTACTCTTGTCTACATAATCATTATAATAGCATTACACTCCCTTTGTAATAGCTTTGCAACTACGAATCAATATAACATTTGTTCTCCGGGACCCACGTCCCTTGTTTTCCAATTACATTACCCATTTTTATATTCATTTATCATTGTTCTTAATTATCAAATTTATTAATTCGGATCCACGAATTAATTAAATGCATCATCTTATATGACAATTAGGGTCATGTTTCAATAGAAGTACTCTGGACATTCCAATCTAAGCCACCTCCCAACATTCACAACTTCACATAATTGCTAAACATTATTTAAAAAAAACTCCCTAAGAACTGCAATAACAATCATTTTGGCCGGGCCACGGAAAATAATTTGTAAGTACTGAAATTTAAATTCTATGGAATAAGTATAAATACAAATTTTATATTTCATTTTCTGGGTTGCTTTGAAATTGTTAAAGAATAATCAGTATAGAAGTTCAAATATACATAATAACAATAATACAGATGTGACAGTAATATTATCATAGCATACCTACCTACGTTTTCCCAAGTAAATGAGACATTTAAAACGCCAAAAGGCCAGACTCCTTAAGGAGCTCAATTTATCACTTCATCAGTGATTCTGGCCTGGGTATTGTCGGTGGTAGGGAAACAGTGAGTTAAGTATGGATTTGTACCATAGTATACATATATTGGACAAACAAACATCCTCGCATTGACCTTGTGATTTTTCCGAGTTAGTAGGGGTAGATTGTGAGTAAAAACACAAGATCAGATGATTTTTCGACACAGTAAGATTTTAGAATAGTTATAAGTTTACACAATTTTCGAATCATTATAAAACTCTTTACTTTACACATTTTAATTTCTTGCACAACTCATATTTTTTCTTAATTAACATCTTCACAAACTACAATTTGTGCTGAAGTGTGCTTTTAAGTCTATTTTCTGTTGTGCATTAACTTAAAAAAATTGTACATCCATACATCATTAGCATTCCTTTACTCCAATATTCTCGCAATAAATCGTCCAACGACTTATTCAAAGAAACCAATCCACTCATAATTTCACAAGCTCAATCATGATAAAATAATTACCTCACAGTTATAGATTCTTATCTATTATCTAACTTTACATAAGAATATTTACACACTCTACAACTCTAAAAAATCACACAAATGTTAAATTACATATAAATTATGAATATTATTTTCTTTATAAATTTTCCAACAAAACAAACCTCCAGCCGATCAGACCGACAACAACCAAGCAACTGAAGACACAAAAAAAAAAAAAATGCTCCGATAATTATCAAATTTCTTTAATACCAACTTGCCAGTTGTGACTATCAACAATGTTAGTGCTATTAGAAAAATTTGAAGTCACTATTCGATGGTATAAATTGAAGAAATCTTAAAATAGTATTAATAAAAACCAAACTCACAACTTTCCATGTGTAAAAATCATGTTTTTGGTGTGTAAATCTGTGCGTACTAGAGCAAAATGGTAGCTTAGGTTGGGGCCCCAATTTAATTAAAGTGATGTGCTATGCCTACTTGCAATCCATCAAAATATCAAGTGGTGTTGTACAACTTGGCAAATTATTGTGTGGATCAATGTTACGTGGGCCATAACAAAAAATATATTTTTAATATACTTAAAGTGTATTATATTATTTGTGTACTGAATGCATATTATATAAAACAATGTACTTTCAGTACTTAAATAATGTATTTTTTCTGAATATAATATATATTTTAATACACTAAAATATTTTATTTGTGCACTGTATATACATATATGATAGTATAATCTACTATATATACACAACTGTATGAACTATGGTCCACGTAATAATGATTGGTAGTCTTGTATGTCCTTATGCGAAGACTTTAGTTTTCAATCCACGTGAAATTCGTTGCTCAACATAACCTAATGCATGCTAAAAAATATTGTTGCGTACAGCCAGCCTGGCTGGCTTTCCACATCAGCCATGTGTTCGGAAAAATCGCTAACGTTAACATTTAAATTGATCAATCATTTTGTAATATAATTTTCAGTGAGATCTATTTTGGATTCTAGTCGGTTTAAAGTATATTTGGGTTCAGTTAAGTGAGATCTCAACTAAATTGAAGCATTAGCTTCATTTCAACTAAAAGTCTAAACTGATAGTTGGATTGTACATTTATGTTTATTATATATTATATATGCTGCTCGGTAAAAATAAATAATTTCTTGTCCTTTTACTTTGCATTATTGCCACTAATACTGACCAAAGCTACTGGGTTGAGGCAATGTGACATGATCTAGCATGGTGTGTATATGGACCATGCCTTAGAATATAATTAATGAACAACCTATTGATAAGATATACAAATGTAAAAATAACTTCCAAACAAACTCTAACGACTCAACAATCTCCGAGAAGATAAGAGTTCATGTGTTTCAGTATTTGTGCGGCTGAAATCTGTTATATATGTTGTTGATGTGTTTTAGATGTTATATTATAATATGCTTATAATCAACAAATTTCTTTGTTTTTATTTAATTATAAAAAGTAAAATAATGAAAATGAATTATATTATTTTTTAAATCTCTTATATTGACGTTATAGTGCTGCCAAATAAAATATGAATTAACAGTTTAAATTTTTTTTTTCTTACGTAAAAGTTTGATATTCTATTTAATTATTTTTGAAGGTGTGCACGGGATAAACCTGTCACTAATAATTATTTGATTGTTATCCCTTACATTGCACTCAATGTAATGATATGATCATTAATCCTTGACGTTTCATATTCAATCAAATTCTTGCGTATGGATATTTTAAAAATGATCAATGATACAAACTTCTCTTGTATTTTCCCTACAAATTGTGGTGTTTTCATGTGATTGGTAATTAAATTTATTTATTATTACTTAGTTGTGAGTTAGCCATTTCATTGGCACCAAATTAATATATGAATTGAAAACCACTTCTGTAAACATATATATAAATCACGTAGACACATAAATACATGATAAAATCATACTAACCTCTAGCCATAGCTTTTTGCACGCGAATGTAGGTTGTGTAGTCATGGGACTGTGGCAGAATATTACTTGTGAGTTTTCTATCACTTCTGCTCAACTTTCTCTAGATGGTGTACGAGGAATTAAAGTAAGTAGTGAGAGGATAGAGGGACCTTTAAATAACCGCATGCCATCAATATGGTAGTTGTACGTATGTCATTCCCAAACTTCTTAGTCTAATGGCACCCGGTTGCACTCCACATGGGAGAGGGTGGGTTCGAGCCTCAGTGGTGGCGATATTGGTTCTTTGCATTGTGCTTCATTTGGTTAAAAAAGTAGCTATGAACAGATAGTACATTGTAATAGAGTCAATAGTACTCAAAAAGAAAAAAAACTTCTTACTCTAATTAAAGTCTTATCTTAAGTAGCATCTTAACGCCTCAATGGAATTATGGAAGTGTTGTATGCACCAAATAACAAATACCTTAATTATTATAACTTGTATCTAATGTTATAACAATAATATACCTGAATGGAAGTGTTGCATGCACTGCCAAAAAGACCTATTACTCATACTGATGAAATTACATAACATTAAACAATACTCAAAGGGATGAATTGCAATCATTGGAAAGTCGAGTTTAGCATCCTGCAACTAGAACGGAGTTTTGACTGTTATGTAAGTATTAAAAGAAATAAATAAATGATGTTGTAACTTCACTATTAGCTATACCTTTTGTAGCAATAATTATTTGATCATGACAATTCGTATGAAAGTAGGTTATTGGTTCGAATCTCATTGTAGGCATGTTGGCATCGCGCTAACATTACTAGCTATAACTTTTGGATGACAAACGTTTGATCTTGACGCCAATTTTCAATAATCTAAAAGATAGGGGGGAAATTTTGTGAATTTTCTGTCTTCCCATCATCATTGGTGGAAAATATTGACTACCTTTAATGGGTGGTTGAAAATTTGTGTACCATGCGAAACATCTCCTTTGTGAAAAATGTGAAACATCTCCGGTGTGAAAAATGGAGTGAGATTTAAGTCGTTGATCTAATCTAGATCAACGGTTCAAACTGAATGAAAATTAAAAAAAAAAAAAAATTCTTTAGTAACATGGATGCAAATGATCAAGTGTTTCGAATTGACCCACCTTAAAATTCAAACTTATGCACCTTAAGCTTTAAACATTAACACCTTAACGGGGTGTTTGGTTCAAGTTATACAATATAACCAAGGGTATGTGACATTCCAAAGTTAACATTCCTATATTTGGTTCATCTTCACGAGGGAATATAACATTCCCTAAGTAATGCAACTTACCCTCCACATAGGATTTTGAAGGGAATGTGATGATTCCCTTACCCTTTTTAGGTTATGTAAGATAACCTTGGATATTTACAAATTGTACCATTTTAATTATAATTATTATAATATATAATATATTTTTATGTTAGTTTATTATATATATATATTATATTTAATTATTTTTGTAATTATATATTTTATTTTATTTTTATTACACCATGTTAGCTTATAAAATAATTTTATTTCTCATGTTCAAGATTTTAATTAGTTAATATTTTTAATCATGTAATAAATATGTTAAAAGTATTAAATTAAAAAAAAATGTATACATAAAAGATAACCAATAAACCAAACAAGTTTATATTACATTCAGTTTTAACCAAACACATGAATCTAACATTCCCAGTAATCTAACATTCCCAGCAATCTAACATTTCCTAAGGTAATGTGACATTCCGTGAACCAAACGGCCCCTAAGAGTTAAACTCATGCACATTTGGTTGTAGCTTTTAGGTACACGCAAATACCCGGAGTATTCCGGGGTTATCGATCCACAGGGAATGGTTGGTCAAGCACTAACTCGGATTGATTCTTGTGAAGCTAGTTCGATAATAACGGGATTAAGACAACAAAAGTAAATAACAAAAATAAAAGTAACAAATGAAGAGAGATATATAAGATGCAACATAGGTAAGGATATGGATCGGGTCAATGCCCATCATGAGTCAAACAAATGTAGAAAAGAAGTTTTATCCCTTGTGAATGGAGGAAATGCACTAAAGTCCTCGGTGCCACTCTCGTGATCTACCCGAATGTGCCAAACCGCAAGTTATCTACTCTCGTAGTCTACAAGCGAGGCTCGTCTTAAAGATCCTAAGCAAATCAACATGCCCAAACTCAAGTTAATCCTACAAGTTGTGAGGAGGTAGCCTAAACTAACCTCTAGATTCCAACACGCTGTCACCCGTGAAGGAACCGTTTTGGCTAACTTCTAAATTCCAACCTGCTCTTGCGGTGAAGGAACCGAAGATTAGCCGAGAAATCCCCCTATAATTTATCAAGCTCTCGCATTGTATAAATCAATAGGTGTGTCAAGAGTGTTCTAGCCATGCCCGATTCTCACCGTGACACAACAACAAACAAGCATGTAATTGGATCCATTAATCACACACTTTCAATAACAAGTCTTGCACACAACAACTCATAGAAGCTAAACTAACAATTCATAATAATTGAAGAACGAACAACAATCTAGACATAAACACAATCCATAATCCAAATATAAATAAATTTAAGAACAAGCATCTTGATACAAGGTTAGCTCAAGGTAAATTAAGGAAAGAAAGGGAAGAAATTCCCCTCGATCCATCGGTTGAAGCTCATAACCTTGTATCATCCCTCTTCTTATTACAAAATAAATCCTAATCTACTCCTACACTACTAAACAAGCCTCACTTGGAGGTCTACATTTTTAAGGAGAAGAAAAGGAAAAGAGAAGAGGGGAAGGGACTAATCTAATCTGAAAATTGGATATTGAAGAATGGAGAAATGAGGGGTATTTATAGTTGGGTAAAGGCAGGGGCAAAATTGGAATTTGGACTGCAGAATTCTCGCGCATGGTCAACGATTTTCGCCGCGGCGAAAGTCCAAAAATCCGGGCAGTGTGAAAATGGACAATAGGCGTCTGTTTCAGGACGCAGACAGACGCCTATTGTCCTCCTCCAGAATTTCAGCAGGGTCTTCCACTTTCTCTTTTTGCTTTTCGCTCCATGTTTTATGCCTCTTTTTGCCTTCTTTCATTTGTCTTTTGCTTCCCACTCATCACATCATTCCACCAAATCATGTCTTCCACCTACTTGGTGCAATTAAATATACACATACAAAACAAGATTATAAATGCCACTACAAAATATTAATATTATGCTCAATTATCAAATCTTCATCATCTTTGGTCAAATAATAATTATTTATCACAATGAAGAAATTCAATATTATTAAGAACATAATATTAATATTTAGTGGTAGAAATGGATTTAAATATGGGGTAAAAATATGACCAAATATACTCTTATCAACATTAAACTAGAAAGTGACACACATTTAGGGTGTGTTTGGTTGGTGGGTTTATGCATAAGGAATGGGTATAAAAGTGATTGCTTGTGTTTGGTTGATAGGTTTTGTGAATGCTACTATGGGTTTGGAATACCCCATTAATGAGAAAACACATACCCTTATTAAATAAGGGTTTCATCTCACTTCCTCCTTTCTTCCCCAACTATTAATAACCATTCCCATTCCACCCAACTACCAAACATGCTAAATACTTTTACCAAAACCCATTACTATTACCAAGTATTTGATACCCATTCCGATTCCGATTTCCATGTGCGAACCAAACGCATTAGTTTTAAACATACACATTAAACTAGCTTAGAAAGTGATGCACATTTAGCTTTAAACATATGCACCTTAAGCTATAAATTTATGTATCTTAAACTTTAAACATAAGTACCTTAAATTGGCTTTAAGCCATAAACTTACACACCTTAAGCTATAAACCTACGCAACTTAAGCTTTAAATATACGTACCATAAGTTACAAACTTACACACTTAAGTTATAAATTTACGCACAGAGTTAAACTAATGCACCTTAAACTAGAAAGTGATGCACCTTAAACTTTAAACATACGCACCTTAAATTATAAACTTACTCACCTTTATCTACACTTATAATAAGAGCCAATAATATTAGACCCCTAACTGGAACTAAAAAAATGTTGGTGTAATAGTCTGCTATAACAAATTGTACTTTGTGTTCTTCTTATTGTGTAACCTCTAATTAAATTCCTAGGGTGTGTTTGGTTGGTGGGTTTAGGCATAAGGAATGGGTATGAAAGTGATTGTTTGTGTTTGATTGATAGGTTTTGTGAATGCTACTATGGGTTTGGAATACCCCATTAATGAGAAAACCCATACCCTTATTATATAAGGGATTCCTCTCCATTCCTCATTTCTTCCTCAACTATTAATAATCATTCCCATTTCACCCAACTACCAAACATGCTAAATACTTTCACCAAAATCCATTACCATTACCAATTATTTGATACCCATTCCGATTCCGATTCCCATGTGCGAACCAAACACACCCCTAATATATCCTAATCCTTTATAATTTTACCAAATTCGTCTTTCCGTTAAATATAACGGAAGTTTAACATTAAATTCTTTAGGCAATTTGTTTCTTTATTTCAGTTTTCAAACAAATTGGCAATATTCTATAATACAATTCTGTATAGATTCCTAACTTAAAATTAGAATATTGAAGTATTAATAGGATTCTATAATACAATTTTGTATAGATTCCAAACTAAATAATTATTCTACCCAAAACAACAGTATATAAACCCATCACCTTCTCACTGGTATTCACTCAAAACTAAACCTAACATATTCTGCAACACATCATCTACTTGACATTCTATAGGTATGATTGTCAAAATATTATCATGCTAATTCTATTATTTGAATTTTGTACTCATAATGATTACAATTTTTTTTTAAATCAATGATGGCATACTCATTAATTAGTATAACTTCAATATCGTTATGTAAATATATCTATTGTATAATCTGTTCATCTATACTTGCATCCTTGTATGTAAAGTTATGGTTCTCATTATATTCCTCTATAATCTACACATTTTAGTTACTCCTAACTCCGTAATCTATACCCCTTAATCTATGGTTTTTGAATTTATGTTGTGGTTCCCATTATATTATTTTATAACATCCTTTATGAACATATTTCCCATGGCACAAGGATATTAGTCATGACAAATGCAGTAGAGTTAATTGATATTAACATACAAACTGTTGGTTGGAGTTGTACAGTTCATGTCATTAAAAAAAACGAACCAAAAATGCTATTGAAACGCTTGAGAAAAAGTATATGCTCATAGTCCTTGAGGATGAAACTGTAATTAAATAGTAAAAAATTTCTCCTATTATTATTATTATTGTTATTTTATTTTTATCATTATTAGTATTATTATTATTATGAAGATGCTTTCATTCACCACCAACATCATTATAAATGCTGCATCTAAATGCAAGGAACTCGGGTTCAATCAATAGTGTTTGATAATGACATTGGAATGTATGATATCACTTGACAAACCAACAAATGGTACATCATCTCAAATGTCATTGTCAAACCTGTCCGGACGAACTATAAAGTACTTGATCACAAATACAATTAAACATGGATTTTAAATAGTCGGACCGGTGTCCAAACAAGTGACAATGAAGACACACCATTTGCTCCCGTGTAATTAAGTGATTTATTTGTTTCTACTTACTTTAGCTGTAACTTAGCTATTTACAATTTCGTTATGTTTTATTAAAATATATAAGTATCGAGACTATTTCTTTGATAATTATTAGTTTAGCATTTTTTCTTTCTCATTATTATATGACTACTTTAACCAATTAAGAACATTTATACGCATTGTGCATTGATTTAATCGCGCAACGCGCTTGTGATAAGTAGTATATATATATACCCTAAAACAGGCACCTCTTATTTACCTTTGATCTCAAATCCTACAATTTAAATATTTTGATCTAACATTTAGATTTATTTTTTTTTTCAAATTTCCTCAATTTTTAATGGAATTACAACTTTGCCATTCTATAGCTCACTTTTATTTTATCTTGTTGTCCTGTTTTTAGGACAACCCCATGGCTATTACCATTTTCCTTATTTATTTATTTTATTTATTTGTTTGTTTTTCTCTCTCCAAAACCAAACTCAGACATTTCTTCTTCGTTTCCCTTCTTTTCCCCTTTTTTCTTTCTAATGCAATGTATATGACATTTTGTTATCAATAATATACTATTAATGTATAATTTGTCATTATCATTTTGTAATTATAATGTATCATGTTGAAAATTAAAATTTTATATATTATATTTAAAAACTAGAACATATTAATTTATCATTGGGTATAGATTTCGCGCAAAACACGTGCCCGTGATTAGTATATATAATATTCAAGTTCATCCATCTATTCCCGTGAGTCCCGTCAGATCTTGTGTGCATTTATGCTGGACGAATTGCACACAATCTAATTTGCGTGCATCTATGTAATAGTTTATGTATGTGCATTTATGAAGGGTCTCAAAGAACACACCAAAAGAGATAGTCTCATTATATATATATATACGTAAAATACAATCCAAGTCTCCAACCAACAATAAATAGAGCCATCTTTCGATTATATTTAACATGTACTATTTGGTAGAGACTCAAATTGACAATTTAAAAATACATTTATATTTAAATAAGTTAAAAGTACAACTTTCCCAACCCAAACTATAATTTTTATTTTCCATAACTAATGAAGCTCAAATCTATTATTCGAAGAAATGCATTAAATAAATTTTACTTTTGTTTAATAATATAGTCTTCAAAACAAACAAGAGACATAAAAAACATTAGAAAGACACTATCAAATTCATAGATACACAACCCCTCTCTCTCTCTCTATATATATATATATATATATTTGTTATGACAAGAGCAATGATGCGCCTCTATCCCATGATATGGAATTAGTAAACACTGTTCTTGTACGTAATAATGAAAAAAAAAAAACCAAACAATGGATGTTAATTCATGAACTTGTGATACAAAAATTATACTTTATCCATTCGATCGCCCTTTGGAACCAAATAATAATTAATTAAAACTGATTGGAGATGAGTCGTGATCCAAATATCAAATCGCCTTATAGTGCCAACTAACAGTGATGTTTCAACTTTAACTGTACTCCGTGTGAAATTCAGTGCTACTACATCATATATATATATATATATATATATATATATATATATATATATATATATATATAAAATTCATGGCAAATTAAAGGAGATTGACTCATTGACCTTTCAACTATTTGAGAAAAAAAGACTGTAATCCATGTGGACTGTACTATCCTTTCTGCAATCGCCCTCTATATATACATTTGGCTTTTTTCTTTTCAATTTCATCTTTCATTCCCCTCTTTGGTTCACTCTTATAAGCTTTATTTTCAGCTACATACACCTCCATTATATTAATGGCTTCTAGGGTTAAGGTGTGGTTTGCCATTGCAACTTTACTGGTAATGTTGTTGAGCTTAAAGCCTCAGCTAGCAGAGGGGGAACAGCCCCAAGTCCCTTGTTACTTCATCTTTGGTGACTCTTTAGTTGACAATGGCAACAACAATAACCTTGCCACTGAAGCAAAGGCAAACTATCTTCCTTATGGAATTGATTTTCCTGATGGCCCTACTGGCAGATTCAGCAATGGCAAGAATTTGGCAGACTACTTAGGTCATCATCTCTTCCCTCTTTTACGTTTGAACCCCGCCGAATCTAAGGATCCTTCACGTCTCCTGTCTTGGAGACTTATGAGTGGAAACAAATTGCGGGATGTGGTTTGGTGGTGTAGAATTCTGAGTAATTACACATTTGCACCCCGACCCTGATGTCCCATCCCTTGCGGGATTCGATTAGGGGTACTCACTGGATATTTTCTCAAATTCAGTCTTCTATCCACCAAATCATACCCCAAGAGCTTTTGTTCCCTTTTTTTTAACTACATGTAATGCAAGTGACGGGCAACTGTCTGTCACTTTGGTACACCAAACAAATACATTTTAATAGTGCATGCATAGTACTCCGCTCACACGTAAAATAAATTAAAAGATGTGTTCATTCAAAAAATGTAAACTAAGTATCAGTCTGCACATATTATTATATTTTATTATGATCTTTTACATATGTCTGACATTAATACTAAATTAAAGTATGTATTTTATAGCAATCCGTAGTATCCACACATTTGGAGATACAAGCTGATTTAGCAACTAATAAATATCTCCATTATTTGTATACTGTTATGCATGTCTTAATCAATTGGAAAAGTCATCATTAAAAGTTATTTATTAATTCGTTGCAGCGGAATTCCTTGGCTTCAACAACTCCATTCCGCCGTTGGCCGCCGCAACCACGACGGCGGGAATGCTTAAGGGTGTGAATTATGCATCTGGTGCCGGTGGAATCCTTGAAGAGTCAGGAACCCATATGGTAAAATCATATTTACTTGACATTCTTAGTTTGAACCAATCAGTTATTACACAATTTGATTTACCTTTTATGGGTTATTTGGTTTGATGTAGTTACAAGGAAATTCCCTCATTTTGTTGAATTGCAATTTAATGGGAAAGGAAATGGAAAAGTGGAGAAAAAGACTTTTTTACCCTTGATTATTATTATTAGTATTAAACGACGATATTTTAATCTTTATGCCACTCCTTCCCTCATCATTCCCAATAATTCTATTCCTCCCCATGGAACAATGTAATTTGAATTCCACTTTATTCCACCTTATTATTTTAACATCGAATTACAGTTCCTTTCTTCCTAATTCATTCCTTCCAATCAAACACCTTATTATAATTTTAGAGTACCAAACCAGAATTTACCCAATCCACGCCTTCATATTGATAGTTTTGGATTTTTCTATTACTCAAAACCATGTTTAATTTGCATGAATAATTGTGAGTTTTGAAAACTTATCATATTTTCCTTTTCATCTCCAGGGGGAAGTTATCAGTATGAACAAACAACTGGTGAACCATGGCGCGACAGTGGCAAGAATCGCACTGTATCTGAAGAGTATCCGCTCTGCTCGAGACTATCTAAACAAGTGCTTTTACAGTGTTGGAATGGGTAACAATGACTACATAAACAATTACCTCATGCCTCAGAATTACACTTCAAGCAGTTTATACACTCCAGACCAATTTGCAGAACTTCTTGTCAAAAAATACTCTGTGCAGCTAAGGGTTAGTATCTTCTTCTTCTTCATCCATGACGGAATTCATCTACCTAACAGTTGATCAAGTTGTTGACTTGATAACCACAAAGTTATAAGTTCATCAAATCAATTACCAAGTAGCTTGTTAGCCATCGTAGTTTCAGTTAATCAGCTATGGACAACTATAAGACGGGGTTTATCCAATTTACATCATTGAGTAGTGATTATGGATTTTTCTAAGCTAAGCGCTCTAAAATAAGGGGTTTAGAGACGAAAATGGTATTTCTATACATTTTAAAGATCCACAGTACAATACAATAATGTTATTGTTGGGTGGAGGCCGGTAAAAGACTTGAAAGGTCAAGTCCAACATCCTCTTGAAAATGTGTGGCGGTATAAGGAAATAAAGTTACGTTTCCGCTACTAGCCACCTCACATGTTTAGGTTCTAGTCCCATGAATAATATTTAAGGCTGATTGGTGCTGGGATGGGAGAATTGTTGGGCCAAGACTGGTAAATGTCAAATCTAGCAAGACCAAGACCAGCAGTTAGGGTCTCAAAAATGTGTAGTGGTATAAGAAAATAAAGTTACGTCTTCACTAGTAGCTATAGGTTTTGACGTAATTATAACAATTACTCATTTGTTTGTGGTCATTTTTAAGCTTTTTTTTTTCTTTTTTTTTGACATGTTTGATTAGACATTGTATGCACTGGGAGCTAGGAAAGTAGCCGTGTTTGGGGCAGGAGTGTTAGGATGCATTCCGGAGGAGATGGAGACGCATGGCAACGGATCGCTCTCCTGCGTTGACTCAGTCAATACTGTGGTTCAGAAGTTCAACGACAGGATGAAACCACTCATAGACGATCTGAATGCCAACTTATCAGGCGCAAAATTCATCCTTATAAACATGACTAGCCTTGCCCTGGGAGATCCATCAGTCATCGGTACGTATATATGCACTTACCTCAAATTTCTTTGGTTTCAATTAAAAGTTTAAACTAATAGTTAAATTATACATTTACAATGTATTATTTAGAGGATAAAGATTTAAATTAGCAACCAAATTAGTGAAAACTACATTCAAAAGTGCAATTGGGTCATTCACTTAATAAAAGTGCAATTAGATCCATTAATCATCTAAAATTATGCAATCCGACTAAATTTAATGTGACAATCGTCTTATTAAAAATTATTACGTCTCTAGACCAGAGATAAAAATGGAAGGGGTGAGTTTTTTTTATTTTATTTTATTTATAATTATTAAAATAAACTTTAAAAAAATAATAATTTTCAATAGGATAACAGTCACAATAGTAATGACCTGGATAATATGTCAAATTTAATTAAATTGTATAATTTTAGATAATTAATGAATTTTATTACACTTTTTTTAGAGTTGGATAACCTAATTATACTTTTGTGTGCAATTTAATGTGTGAACATTTGTCATTATTTATATATTATAGGACAAACAACATTATTACTAGAATACTTTTCATGCAACTTTAAAAATTTCTTAGAAATTACCTGCACGAGCTTAATGTATTGGTTCGACAATATTAAGGAAAATAAAAAATTTCGCAGAGGTCAAACAAACCTAGTACAGTAGTATTATTATTATGGTTGCCTAGAGGCACTGCACATTTAATATAATGTTGTTCCAACAACTCTGGTGGGCTCCATACAAAATTAAAAGTGTGCACAATTTGGTGAAAAAAGACTGATAATCACACAAATTGACAAATTCTAATTAATTATTTTAAATTAAATTAAATATTAAATTAGATTAATGGTCAATAATTTTTAACTTTTTTTATTATTTGTTAATTTGAGTGTCTGGTAACTGAATTATATATGTGTGCGCTTTAATTTTTCTTATAATTCATAAATCATATTATTAGTGTAGTTTTTTTTTTTAATCATTTGTATATTTATGTAATAACTATTTTGTAGTGTGAAACTATGAATTAAATATATTTGTTTATAAATTTGTAAGGATTTTTTAATTTTAATTTGTTTCAACGTTTTAGAGTCGATTTGACCCAATTACATTATGATTTGGTTTTGTAATGCATGACAGGCATCAACAACATAAACCAAGCATGTTGCCAAGTTTCAACAACGAAAGCAAAGGGGCAGTGCGAGCCAGGGCAAGTGCCATGTAGCAATAGAAATGCATACATGTTTTGGGATAATTTTCATCTCACAGATATTGGAAATTTGGGCACGGCCACAAGATCATACACCGCTACCCTTCCCACTGATGCCTATCCCATGGATATTAGCTCCTTGGTTCAACTTAATCTGCAAGGAAAATCAGATATATGACGGAATTATTACAGCCACCCGGCCATTTTTATTTCTTCATCGCAAATCCTTGCAGTGGGTATTTAAAATAATGACAAATAATCCTTCATGTTCGGTATGTATTTTAGTGATTTTTGTGGTGTACTAGCCATTAAAAAAAAAATTTAATTGACAAATAATACTCCGTAATAGAGAGAGGGTCACACTTGTGTGAAACCGTCTTACGGATCCTTATCTGTAAGACGGGTCGGATCGGATAATGCCAATATGCAAATGTAATATTAAATCAGGAATAAAATGTTTGTTACTTATAATACTTTTAAGGACAAATATAATACTTTTATATTTTAGTGTAAAAGTATTATTCTATTCGTCCTATTTTATGTGTTTGATTCGATTAACGAAGCTTGACTGAAATCATTTTTTATTCAATTTTTCATAATATTAAGTTTAGTATTAATATACTATATATATATATATATATATATATATATATATATAGAGAGAGAGAGAGAGAGAGAGAGAGAGTCATGATCAGGTGCGACCGCGCTCTCCCGTGTGGCCGTGCGGTTCACACCACTCAATGTTACGAAATACACCACTCAATGTTATGAAATACACCACTCAATGTTAAGAAACACACCACACAAATATGCACTGTGTGGTGTGTTTCTTAACATTGTGGTGTGTTTCACTGTGTTTCATTGTAGTGTGTTTCTTAACATTGAGTGGTGTATTTCGTAACATTGAGTGGTGTGTGACTGCACGACCGCACGGGAGAGCACGGCTGCACCTGAAATTAATTTTTTGTGNTAAAAAAAAAACTAAAAAAACTATAAAAAAAATGTCCGTCAGGCGCAACAAGCAAATCTATTTTTGTGTACAGATTACTATACCAATATCTTGGTTATTGTAGATGCTTCATTTCTTTCTCTTTCCTTGAGTCTCTCTTCCAACGTCATGGCAGTGGTTGTACTAATATCTTCATATTATTCACTGATATGGATGGCCTAATACTTACATGGGTCCTAATGTATTATTGTGAAAATGGCTATGACTACCTTCATCACCCACTAAGACAAAGGTGGACAATATGTCAATATATAATGGTAGCATTCTTCACAAAGGTCTTGATATAACCATCTTCGTTTACTTTTTGAATAATCATGGTATCGCAATTGTCAAACATACATTAAATTAATATAATGATTGTTATTGTGTTGTAAAGTGAGTACTATTACTTTTCAACTCTGCAATAATTACTACATTAATGATTGTTATTGTGTTGTAAAGTGAGTACTATTACTTTTTCCATGTTATTATATGGTACATTTTTATTAGAATAGACTAAGAGAGTCATAAAATGTTGTGGAGCTTAGCAGATAGTGACATAACGTGCGGTAGGGGGTGTTAATTAATGTGTTATAAAACAACGAAGTTAATTAAATCTTCAGATACAAAAACACATTGGCGTGGAGCGAGCATATCAATATATCATGTCGGCCACATGCACATTCTATTCACCTACGTACTACACTACATGTCTGCATCACACATATCAAACTTCGACCAGACAATCTCACAGATCCTTATCCGTGAAATGTGTTGAGTTAAGATGAAATGTAATCTTTATACTATCAAATGTAATACTTTTGAAGTAAAATGTAATATTTTTACATTTTGATGTAAAAGTATTACATTTTTTTATTTTTTTTTATAAGTGCAACATTACTTATAAGAAAAAGTATAATACTTTTGATAAAAAAAGTACTTCATCTGTCACATTTTATCTGCGATTGGTCAAATCAACTCTTTCTTTTTCGTTTATTTTTTTTAGTATTTGTTACTTATTTTTAAAATTAATTTTTTGTGTTTAATAGTATTTTTAGTATAGTTTATATATATATATATATATATATATATATATATATATATATATATATAAACTATACTAAAAATACTATTAAACACAAAAAATTAATTTTAAAAATAAGTAACAAATACTAAAAAAAATAAACGAAAAAGAAAGAGTTGATTTGACCAATCGCAGATAAAATGTGACAGATGAAGTACTTTTTTTATCAAAAGTATTATACTTTTTCTTATAAGTAATGTTGCACTTATAAAAAAAAATAAAAAAATGTAATACTTTTACATCAAAATGTAAAAATATTACATTTTACTTCAAAAGTATTACATTTGATAGTATAAAGATTACATTTCATCTTAACTCAACACATTTCACGGATAAGGATCTGTGAGATTGTCTGGTCGAAGTTTGATATGTGTGATGCAGACATGTAGTGTAGTACGTAGGTGAATAGAATGTGCATGTGGCCGACATGATATATTGATATGCTCGCTCCACGCCAATGTGTTTTTGTATCTGAAGATTTAATTAACTTCGTTGTTTTATAACACATTAATTAACACCCCCTACCGCACGTTATGTCACTATCTGCTAAGCTCCACAACATTTTATGACTCTCTTAGTCTATTCTAATAAAAATGTACCATATAATAACATGGAAAAAGTAATAGTACTCACTTTACAACACAATAACAATCATTAATGTAGTAATTATTGCAGAGTTGAAAAGTAATAGTACTCACTTTACAACACAATAACAATCATTATATTAATTTAATGTATGTTTGACAATTGCGATACCATGATTATTCAAAAAGTAAACGAAGATGGTTATATCAAGACCTTTGTGAAGAATGCTACCATTATATATTGACATATTGTCCACCTTTGTCTTAGTGGGTGATGAAGGTAGTCATAGCCATTTTCACAATAATACATTAGGACCCATGTAAGTATTAGGCCATCCATATCAGTGAATAATATGAAGATATTAGTACAACCACTGCCATGACGTTGGAAGAGAGACTCAAGGAAAGAGAAAGAAATGAAGCATCTACAATAACCAAGATATTGGTATAGTAATCTGTACACAAAAATAGATTTGCTTGTTGCGCCTGACGGACATTTTTTTTATAGTTTTTTTAGTTTTTTTTTTAAATTTTAAATTAGATTTATTTATTATTTTTTTTCTCCCCTCTCATTTTCTCTTTCCTAATCACACTTACAAAAATTCCTCAATAACCGTGAAATAACCCCATTGATAAGGATGTTCTTAGAATACCCCATCTATTTCATAATATTGGTAGCTTAGCTGAATATGTAATTAAAATTATGATCCAATTACTATTTTTTGTTAATCTAAAAATTCTCAATTGAATTTGTGTGAAATAGAGAATGAAGTTTTCTTATGTGTACACTATAAATTAAAAGAGTTTCAATGTACACCTAGTTAGAACACAACTCTAGCCGAACAAGCCGAGCAACAAACGGCCAAAAAACTAACCAGCTTGTGGTGGGACTCCAATAATTAACATACCTGAATTGGAAGATTTTTGAGTGCAAGTTTCTTTTGCACCAGATTGTCACTATCAACAACGTTTTTGTTATTTGTTAGACATCATATTCAAATTTCTGGGTAGTATAGCAAAATGGTAGCTTAGATAGGGGGCCCAATTTAATTAAAGTGATGTGCTATGACTACTACCTGCCATCCACCAAAATATCAAGTGGTGTAATATGTCCAATCGTTATACCGTGAAACAGGGTCTACACTACACTGTGGACTTTGGTCCTAAATGACGTAATTTTGAATTTTAATCTTGACGATGAACATTTGTTGTTCAAAATTCACATTACATGTTCTGTCTTATGTTATGAATTTATGTAGTGTGCTGTGAAATTCTATGCCTATAGAACATAATTATCTATATAAATTAGATTTGAAAAATTAAATATATAACATGTGTATGTGTCTTGCATTGTCAGTTTTTGAATCTTATGTTAGGTAATTATGTACCTTAAGAGCACTGTTGCAAAAATCGCCCGCTTAGGTCGAGACGAATTGCTCCCTAGGCGGCCGCCTAGCGCCTAACTTAGCCGACTGGGCCGAGTTGGCGGCCGACAGGCCGAGTTAACTCGGGCAAGTTGACCTTGTTAATTTTGTATTATATTTATATATATTTAAATTTATTTATTTATATAAATAAGAGAAGTAATATATATATATATATATATAAATATATATATATATATATATATATATATATATATATATATATATATATATTTATTTATTTATATAAGTAAGAGAAGTAAGATATATATATATATATATTTATTTATTTATATAAGTAAGAGAAGTAAGATATATATATATATATATTTATTTATTTATATAAGTAAGAGAAGTAAGATATATATATATATATATTTATTTATTTATATAAGTAAGAGAAGTAAGATATATATATATATATATTTATTTATATATATAAGAGAAGTAATATATATATATATATATATATATATATATATATATATATATATATATATGACATACACCCACACACATGCACTATTTTTTTGTTTTTATAGGTCGTCGCTTAGGCACCAGCTAGGCGCCGCCTAGACTGCTTAGGCGCTATCTAAGCGCTAGTCTACCACCTGACTAGCGCTTACTGTAACCATGCTTAAGATCGAGTGAATTATATACCTTGAATATATTATTAACTGTGTATAAACACGAGTAATGTGAAAATGAGAGTCCGTTAAAATTTAAAGATCTAAACGACGTCATTTTGATCCAGGGTCTACAATGTCCTTAAGGTACATAAATTTATAACACAAGATGTCATTTTAATCACTGCTCCACTATATAAATTGCCTTCTATGTCCTTATGTGAAGACCGCAAATTATATCGTGGACCAGGACATATCTTACATTTTGAAAACTTGTCTAGATTATATATGTGTTTACAGTTGACATATTATGTACATCTAATTAATATATTATGTACCTATGTACATAATATTTTATTTGCAAGTGCACTATATGTTAGTAACAAGTACATAATCCATTAAATAAAGATACATGGTAACCATAAGTACATAATTTGAATAGGATCCACGATATGTATAGTAGATCATAATTCACCATATAATGATTGATGCTAAGACTTTGATTTCAAAATCGCGATATTTCAGTCCATTTAAATGGAAAATGATGCGTACACCCAACCTGGTTTTTTCTACTGATGAACTTAATTAATAATGGGGTATAGAATAACGGGACAAATCCAAACCATGTGAGAACCATTTCTCAAGTTAGAACTTCTAGACAAATTCAAACCATTGATTTGTAAGATCTGATGAACGAAAATTAAATAAAAAATGAGCGGGGTAATTTTTATAAATATTACAAAATTTTAAAATGAACGAGTCATTTTCATAAATATTACAAAGTTTTATTTATTTTCAACCGTTAAATTTACTAGATCAATGGTTTGGATTTATCCGCAGGTTCTGAGACATAGATATCACCTGATTATGGAATTGATTGTGTCTGTGTGTGTAGACAATCGTTCAAATGTGAACCAGACTTAACTTACGAACTACTGACGGATTATACTGTAAGTACTACATGATTGCACCACAACAGCTTCTAGACATGCCTGGGGAACCTTGCGGTGCAATCATATAGTAGTTGCAGTGCGGGGTGAAAAATGAGGTGAGATTCATTGATCTTATCTAGATCAACTGCTCAAAATGAGGAAAATTATTTTTAAAAAATTTAGTAGGTCACGTTGAAAGTGCCAAGCCCTCAAGCAGTGGTGAAGTGGCTTATGATTGGTAAGATGTCTCGAGATTTGATGCTTAATTTGGTGGAGGAATGCAAGCATACGCAGGGCATCAATGTAAGATTCATGTTAGACATATCTATCATGAGTTGAATAAAGTTGTGAATGTTTTTAAAAGAGAAGCGATTAAAAAAAAGTGTTACGTCTTCCTTAATTTGGGTTCTTGATCGTGCTCAATATGGGGTCTAACGCTACTTCGATGATGATTGAATGGGTGTACATGGACAAATTATACCATGGACCAAGGTCTACCTTGAATGTAGATCTTGGTTCAAAATTAATCTTCAGATCAGATTTTATATATGTAGGTGACCCATCATGTACATGCAGTTGAGAGTTTACGTATTTAATTTGTAGCTATCATATTATGTATCAGCAATATAATTATCAAGTTATTTATTTACATGAACAAAAATCGTTAATTGTAGGTACAAAATGAGTTAATTGAAGGTACAAAATTTTTGCATAAGAATTCATAATGCAATATAAACCCTGGTCCATGATATAGTAATTGATGTACATGTCAATGGGCCAATGAAGATGTGCGTAGAAGAAGCTTNACTAAAAATACTATTAAACACAAAAAATTAATTTTAAAAATAAGTAACAAATACTAAAAAAAATAAACGAAAAAGAAAGAGTTGATTTGACCAATCGCAGATAAAATGTGACAGATGAAGTACTTTTTTTATCAAAAGTATTATACTTTTTCTTATAAGTAATGTTGCACTTATAAAAAAAAATAAAAAAATGTAATACTTTTACATCAAAATGTAAAAATATTACATTTTACTTCAAAAGTATTACATTTGATAGTATAAAGATTACATTTCATCTTAACTCAACACATTTCACGGATAAGGATCTGTGAGATTGTCTGGTCGAAGTTTGATATGTGTGATGCAGACATGTAGTGTAGTACGTAGGTGAATAGAATGTGCATGTGGCCGACATGATATATTGATATGCTCGCTCCACGCCAATGTGTTTTTGTATCTGAAGATTTAATTAACTTCGTTGTTTTATAACACATTAATTAACACCCCCTACCGCACGTTATGTCACTATCTGCTAAGCTCCACAACATTTTATGACTCTCTTAGTCTATTCTAATAAAAATGTACCATATAATAACATGGAAAAAGTAATAGTACTCACTTTACAACACAATAACAATCATTAATGTAGTAATTATTGCAGAGTTGAAAAGTAATAGTACTCACTTTACAACACAATAACAATCATTATATTAATTTAATGTATGTTTGACAATTGCGATACCATGATTATTCAAAAAGTAAACGAAGATGGTTATATCAAGACCTTTGTGAAGAATGCTACCATTATATATTGACATATTGTCCACCTTTGTCTTAGTGGGTGATGAAGGTAGTCATAGCCATTTTCACAATAATACATTAGGACCCATGTAAGTATTAGGCCATCCATATCAGTGAATAATATGAAGATATTAGTACAACCACTGCCATGACGTTGGAAGAGAGACTCAAGGAAAGAGAAAGAAATGAAGCATCTACAATAACCAAGATATTGGTATAGTAATCTGTACACAAAAATAGATTTGCTTGTTGCGCCTGACGGACATTTTTTTTATAGTTTTTTTAGTTTTTTTTTTAAATTTTAAATTAGATTTATTTATTATTTTTTTTCTCCCCTCTCATTTTCTCTTTCCTAATCACACTTACAAAAATTCCTCAATAACCGTGAAATAACCCCATTGATAAGGATGTTCTTAGAATACCCCATCTATTTCATAATATTGGTAGCTTAGCTGAATATGTAATTAAAATTATGATCCAATTACTATTTTTTGTTAATCTAAAAATTCTCAATTGAATTTGTGTGAAATAGAGAATGAAGTTTTCTTATGTGTACACTATAAATTAAAAGAGTTTCAATGTACACCTAGTTAGAACACAACTCTAGCCGAACAAGCCGAGCAACAAACGGCCAAAAAACTAACCAGCTTGTGGTGGGACTCCAATAATTAACATACCTGAATTGGAAGATTTTTGAGTGCAAGTTTCTTTTGCACCAGATTGTCACTATCAACAACGTTTTTGTTATTTGTTAGACATCATATTCAAATTTCTGGGTAGTATAGCAAAATGGTAGCTTAGATAGGGGGCCCAATTTAATTAAAGTGATGTGCTATGACTACTACCTGCCATCCACCAAAATATCAAGTGGTGTAATATGTCCAATCGTTATACCGTGAAACAGGGTCTACACTACACTGTGGACTTTGGTCCTAAATGACGTAATTTTGAATTTTAATCTTGACGATGAACATTTGTTGTTCAAAATTCACATTACATGTTCTGTCTTATGTTATGAATTTATGTAGTGTGCTGTGAAATTCTATGCCTATAGAACATAATTATCTATATAAATTAGATTTGAAAAATTAAATATATAACATGTGTATGTGTCTTGCATTGTCAGTTTTTGAATCTTATGTTAGGTAATTATGTACCTTAAGAGCACTGTTGCAAAAATCGCCCGCTTAGGTCGAGACGAATTGCTCCCTAGGCGGCCGCCTAGCGCCTAACTTAGCCGACTGGGCCGAGTTGGCGGCCGACAGGCCGAGTTAACTCGGGCAAGTTGACCTTGTTAATTTTGTATTATATTTATATATATTTAAATTTATTTATTTATATAAATAAGAGAAGTAATATATATATATATATATATAAATATATATATATATATATATATATATATATATATATATATATATATATATGACATACACCCACACACATGCACTATTTTTTTGTTTTTATAGGTCGTCGCTTAGGCACCAGCTAGGCGCCGCCTAGACTGCTTAGGCGCTATCTAAGCGCTAGTCTACCACCTGACTAGCGCTTACTGTAACCATGCTTAAGATCGAGTGAATTATATACCTTGAATATATTATTAACTGTGTATAAACACGAGTAATGTGAAAATGAGAGTCCGTTAAAATTTAAAGATCTAAACGACGTCATTTTGATCCAGGGTCTACAATGTCCTTAAGGTACATAAATTTATAACACAAGATGTCATTTTAATCACTGCTCCACTATATAAATTGCCTTCTATGTCCTTATGTGAAGACCGCAAATTATATCGTGGACCAGGACATATCTTACATTTTGAAAACTTGTCTAGATTATATATGTGTTTACAGTTGACATATTATGTACATCTAATTAATATATTATGTACCTATGTACATAATATTTTATTTGCAAGTGCACTATATGTTAGTAACAAGTACATAATCCATTAAATAAAGATACATGGTAACCATAAGTACATAATTTGAATAGGATCCACGATATGTATAGTAGATCATAATTCACCATATAATGATTGATGCTAAGACTTTGATTTCAAAATCGCGATATTTCAGTCCATTTAAATGGAAAATGATGCGTACACCCAACCTGGTTTTTTCTACTGATGAACTTAATTAATAATGGGGTATAGAATAACGGGACAAATCCAAACCATGTGAGAACCATTTCTCAAGTTAGAACTTCTAGACAAATTCAAACCATTGATTTGTAAGATCTGATGAACGAAAATTAAATAAAAAATGAGCGGGGTAATTTTTATAAATATTACAAAATTTTAAAATGAACGAGTCATTTTCATAAATATTACAAAGTTTTATTTATTTTCAACCGTTAAATTTACTAGATCAATGGTTTGGATTTATCCGCAGGTTCTGAGACATAGATATCACCTGATTATGGAATTGATTGTGTCTGTGTGTGTAGACAATCGTTCAAATGTGAACCAGACTTAACTTACGAACTACTGACGGATTATACTGTAAGTACTACATGATTGCACCACAACAGCTTCTAGACATGCCTGGGGAACCTTGCGGTGCAATCATATAGTAGTTGCAGTGCGGGGTGAAAAATGAGGTGAGATTCATTGATCTTATCTAGATCAACTGCTCAAAATGAGGAAAATTATTTTTAAAAAATTTAGTAGGTCACGTTGAAAGTGCCAAGCCCTCAAGCAGTGGTGAAGTGGCTTATGATTGGTAAGATGTCTCGAGATTTGATGCTTAATTTGGTGGAGGAATGCAAGCATACGCAGGGCATCAATGTAAGATTCATGTTAGACATATCTATCATGAGTTGAATAAAGTTGTGAATGTTTTTAAAAGAGAAGCGATTAAAAAAAAGTGTTACGTCTTCCTTAATTTGGGTTCTTGATCGTGCTCAATATGGGGTCTAACGCTACTTCGATGATGATTGAATGGGTGTACATGGACAAATTATACCATGGACCAAGGTCTACCTTGAATGTAGATCTTGGTTCAAAATTAATCTTCAGATCAGATTTTATATATGTAGGTGACCCATCATGTACATGCAGTTGAGAGTTTACGTATTTAATTTGTAGCTATCATATTATGTATCAGCAATATAATTATCAAGTTATTTATTTACATGAACAAAAATCGTTAATTGTAGGTACAAAATGAGTTAATTGAAGGTACAAAATTTTTGCATAAGAATTCATAATGCAATATAAACCCTGGTCCATGATATAGTAATTGATGTACATGTCAATGGGCCAATGAAGATGTGCGTAGAAGAAGCTTTGAGGTTTTCTATATAGTTGCATTGTCACACTTCCTTCTGATCCCCCAAAAAAAAAAAAAAAAAAAAAAAAAAAAAAAAAAAAAGAAGATTGTTAAGAAGTATTACATCTCCCTTTTTAGTCATTTACCAATAGTTATATCTATCTTTATTAATGGCTTAATAAAATAATAAGTAATATTATCAATACTGTTGAGCATACAATATATATAAATATAAATATGCAGTCCAACTATTATTACATACATGTACGTGAGGGACGTGTCCAATATCTATGTAGCCTAATTTAACCAAAGCATTTTCAACACTTCAACCGCACTTTATACAAAAACAAAATAATCTTTTCACTTCATAATAAACACCAACCCCTTAGACTGAGGGACAAAATTGAAGGCAAGCCAAAGAGTAGAACTCGTAAATACATGGTCCAAATTGAATGTCTATTACAACGTCTTTATAATCACAAGAATATACCCAACTATAATCTCCATCTATATATACACAAAATACTTGAATCTCGTATCTTTTGCAATGTCTCAACCCCATACATCTTCTTACCTCCCCCATCTTCCATTAATGGCTTCTGGGCTTCACATATGGCTTGCCTTCACCATTGTAATGCTAATAATGTTTTCTAGCTTAGCTGAGGGAGAACCTCAAGTCCCTTGTTACTTCATCTTTGGTGATTCTTTAGTAGATAATGGCAACAACAATAACCTTTCCACTAAAGCAAAGGCAAACTATCCCCCTTATGGAATTGATTTTCCTGATGGTCCAACGGGTAGATTCACCAATGGTCGGAATATTGCAGACTTCTTAGGTCATCTCTTAATCTCATTCGCCTATATATTTAAAAAAAGTATGGCTGAGTGGGTGGAGCACGCATGATCCTCGTGCCATGCAACACCCTCTTGTCTATTGATCATCTGCCTAGTTTTTTGGGAGGATTGATATATACTATCGAAAAACATAAGATTTTCAACCACACAAAAGTTGTTGAAAACCTAGAATTTCACCGGAATAGGTGATATAGAAAAATACCTATAGGTATTATCTAAAAGTGATCACGAAATGGGTAGCTAGCTAGATTTCCAACTACCCTTAGTTGAAAATATTTTTTTTAAATAAAGCTCTACCACAAGTACTAGATACTAAGCCAATTATTTTTAACAATATATATTAATTTTTTTGAAGTGTAGTATACTGGTATATAGGAGTGACTTAGTAATTAAAATAAGTTGGTTTCTTACAAAACTATGGTATATACTTCTTTATTTATGAAATAAAAATTATGTATATTGACGATTTTCTTAAGAAATTGATGTATATATGTTATTTATTTTTTAAAAAAGTTACATGTTATTCCAGCAATATCACATTTTCTTATTGTTATTGACCCGGTCAATTATATATGGGAATCTAAAACACACTGTTTTTTTTTTTTTTTGGTTGAGTATTGTCGACTCTATTGTAAGGTAATAGAGTTAATACTCCACCATCAGGGTTCAATCCTGTGACCTTTTCTCAACAAGACCACAGAGGTGCTAATTGCGCACAAGGTGCTTGGCCATCCAGACTGTTCTAATAAAAAAAACTTGTTTTTCTTCCATGCAGTTGAATTACTTGGCTTCACCAACTCTAGACCACCATTTGCGGCAGCGGCGACGACGTCGGAGGAGGAGATCATGAAAGGTGTGAATTATGCGTCTGGTGCGGGCGGAGTCCTGGAACGAACTGGAAAATATCTGGTAAACTTGTAGGTATACGTAACCGTGCATATCTCTAGTAGATTTCATGCACCCAGAAACGATGTTATTTTATATTCTAATAATTTAACCTAAATAATATTAGATTGTTCTATGTTTAGTGTTTAATGATATATATATATATTTATATTGAATTTATATTTATATATATAAAAAAAGTTCGAGTGCCATCATTCTTAACGTGAGGCAAGTGTGCAAAAGAGTACCAATAGTGTTAGGAAATACACAACAAAAAAATGCACCATAACTCACCATACCTAATGGTGCATTTCTTTGTTGTGTGTTTCTAACACTGTACTATTGATGCTTTTTTGCATAACTAATGGTGAGGCGCACTAACCGCACGTTAAGACATTGCCGCATTTGAACTCTCTCTCTCTCACACACACATATATATAAACAAAGCTTTGTTATATTTATAAAAATGACCCCGCTCAATTTTTACTTGATTTCTTATCCATCAAATCTTGTAGAGTAATGGCTTGGATTTGTGCACAAGTTCTCAGCTAGGGAGTAGTTCTCATATGATTTAAGATTTTATATATATATATGTGTGTGTGTGTGTGTGTGTGTGAACCTACGAAATTGTAGATGAATGTATGCAATCGTCTACATAAATGCACACAATCTAATATTTCAGTGCACAATGCACACAATCTACTCTGGAATATAATAGTTTGTGTGCATTCCATGCTGGTTGGCAAGTTCTCCTAGAAGGATGGTTCTCATTTGATCATTAATAATGGTGAGTGACCGCATGGTCGCAAGTTGGTCCGCAGGCTAACCTACTTAGCCCGCCAACCCACACGGTCCAAGCCTGCATTCCGACCATGCCCTAACCAGCCCCCCCGTAAGGCAGTTTAGGGGTTAATCTGCGGGCTTCAAACCCACTTTGACTTTCCTAACTAATACTCGAATTTGTAACTTTATGATTACCAAATTAATATCATGACCAATTTAGACGGGGTTGCTCCATGAAGTCTGATTATTATATATGTTTTGGTTGTTGTGCAGGGCGATCGGCACAGTTTTGAGAGACAGCTACGGTTTCATAATGCGACAGTGTCAAGAATCGGACTTCATGTGCAGAATTTGAGCCTGGCTAGAACCCATCTTAGGAAATGTCTGTACAGTGTTGGATTGGGAAGCAATGATTACTTGCACGAGTTTCTTGGGGCTGCGAAATTCCCAGCAATTCGTCAACCTTTGTACACTCCACAACGATTTGCGTCTATTCTTATCAAGCAATACGCTAAGCATCTAAGGGTTGGTATTGTTTGATTTTTCCATATCTATGTTAATTACTTCATTTCATAATGATTATTATTGGAAGACTACGTACAGATGCATTTGGAATTTGTTGCCAAAATTTGATTTATATTAACTTATAGGAAAAACTATCAAAGAAAAATAAAATAAAACTTTATTCAAACGCTTTGATGTGGCTAAGGTATTCTAATCCATCTTGGTTTGGGGTGAGCATAATTGCGAAAAAAAAACTGACAAAATCAATAACCAAGAGCCAAACAAACCGAAAAAATTGACATTTATATTATCGATTAGTTTTGGTCGGTTATGAATATTTTAAAATAACTATCAGTTATTCGGTTATCGGTCGATTATTGACCATAACCGACTAATGCTCGCCCCGGCCTAATCATGGTTAAGCATGACTTCTAATGAAGATGGTCATGACAGTCTTTAAAAATTACAGTTATTTTTTAGGGAAAAGTATAAATAGATCATTGAACTTTAGCTGAAAAGTAAATTAGCCCCTTAAACTTTTTAAAGGTGTAATTACATCCATCAACAATTTATTTTGATGCAATGAAACTCAAAAACTGGTTAATGACATGCTATCACAAGTCCTTAGGGTTTTGGCAACCTGCCAGCAAGATTCTGAAGAACTTTCAAGCAACAAAATGACCGACAAACGATCGCCGATCACCTAGAACGGGACCAAGGTCGCCTTCTCCGACTTGAGAAGACGACTGCAATAATCGCCTTCTCTGTTTGAGAAAGCGACCATCTGGGTCGGCTTCACGCCGGAGAAGGTGACTATTGTGGTTGCCTTCTCCAACCAATGGTGACCATTGTGATCGCCTTCTGCTGGAGAAGGCGACCAAGATGGTTGCCTTTCTCTAGTGAGAAGGCAACCCAATGTAGCAGAAGGCAACTATCTAGGTCGCCTTCTCGCCGAAAAAGGCAACCACAGTGGTCGCCTTCTCCGGCGAGAAAGAGACCCATTGGTAGCCTTCTCAAACACAGAAGGAGAAGGAGACCTAGATGGTTACCTTCTGCTACCACTGGGTTGCCTTATCACCAGAGAAGGCGACTATGAGAAGGCTTCCCCAGCAAAAGGTGACCATTGTGGTTGCCTTCTTCTAGAGAAGGCGACCAAGATAGTTGCTTGTCATGGTCGCCTTCTCTCGTGAAAGGACAACCCAGTGGTAGCAGAAGGCAACCATCTAGGTCACCTTCTCGCTGAATAAGGCAACCACAGTGGCCGCCTTCTCCGGCGAGAAAGCGACCCAGTGGTAGCCTTCTCAAGCAAAGAAGGCAACCATCTAGGTCGCCTTCTCCGTAGAGAAGGAGAAGGTGACTTTGGTTTCGTTCTCGGTGGTCAACGAACGTTTGTCGGTTTTTGTCTAAAATTTGTCGAATTACGTTGGTGGGTTGTCGAAACCTTAATGACCTGTGATAGCAGGTCATTAAACGATTTTAGGCTTCCCCAGCAAAAGGTGACCATTGTGGTTGCCTTCTTCTAGAGAAGGCGACCAAGATAGTTGCTTGTCATGGTCGCCTTCTCTCGTGAAAGGACAACCCAGTGGTAGCAGAAGGCAACCATCTAGGTCACCTTCTCGCTGAATAAGGCAACCACAGTGGCCGCCTTCTCCGGCGAGAAAGCGACCCAGTGGTAGCCTTCTCAAGCAAAGAAGGCAACCATCTAGGTCGCCTTCTCCGTAGAGAAGGAGAAGGTGACTTTGGTTTCGTTCTCGGTGGTCAACGAACGTTTGTCGGTCATTTTATTGTCTAAAATTTTGTCGAAATTACGTTGGTGGGTTGTCGAAACCTTAATGACCTGTGATAGCAGGTCATTAAACGATTTTTGAGATTCATTACCTCAAAATAAATTATTGATAGAATAATTACACCTTTAAAAAGTTTAGAGCATCAATTGGCTTTTCAGTTAAGGTTCGAGAACCTATTTGACCAGATTTCCATTTTTTATAGTCATGATCGTCTCATATGTAAAAGTGTCAAACGGATGAGTTTGGACCAACCAACCCAATCTTGCAAGGTGGACCTGGGTCCATATTCACAATTTTAGAACTCTATGTTCACAATTGTAGAACTGTATGTTCACAATTTTAGAATTCTATATTCACAATTTTAGATCTCAATATACAAAATTACATTACTCAATATTCACAATTTTTGAACTCTTTATTCACAATTTTGTTGTATAGATTCAAAAATTGTGTTATATTGTTGAATATAGAGTTCTGTAATTGTGAACATAGAGTTCTAAAATTGTGAACATAAAGTTCTAAAATTATGAACATAGAGTTATAAAATTGTGAACATAGAGTTCTAAAATTGTGAATATGGACCCAAGTCAAGTTTAATTTCATAAAGCCAATAATTTTTACCAAAAACTTGTGTGAGTCCATTCGTGAGACAGGTTGGATATTTCATTAATAAGATCAAAGATTCAACCCATTAATCAAATATCCAATCTGTCTCACGGATTGAAACCCTTGAAACAATCTCACACAAGTGTTACCCATAAGTTTTTTGAGTTATTCTAACACAACTTGTGCACATAATGTATACATACATATGCATCACTACTTATATACATTCCTTCCAAAAGATATACATTCCTTCCAAAAGCTCAAGAGTCTTAAGCCACCGACTACCTGTCTCATCACCTTAGTGATAAGGAAAAGGCCCAGTCACTAGTATCACTATTTGAAAGTGTGCATTGTGTAAATTCTACCGCTAATTGAGAATGAAGTGAGCCCAGTAGTGTAAGTAGTGTGCTATCTGTTGCGAATGTAAGAGGAAGACAACAATGGTGATTAATACCGGCTGAGACCAAAGAGGCCGGCCAATAGGCCGCTTCCGTCATGAGTCGAACTTATAACCTTGTGATTACTAAGTCAACCATTTAACCGACTTGATTGGGGTTGCTTCCAATACCATAGCATTTTTGACATATATATATATATATATTAAATGTAACATGCTCTAAAAGATTTTTTTTTTTTTTTTGGGGTTAACTAGACTTTGTACGGTTTGGGAGCAAGGAAAGTAGCAGTGTTTGGGATTGGAAAATTAGGGTGCATTCCTGGAATGATAAAGCATGACGAAAATGGATCATCAATATCATGTGCTGATTCAGTGAATGATGCGGTTGAGAAGTTTGACAATAAGCTCAAAATTCTGATACATAAGCTCAATAGAAACCTATCCGGTGCAAAATTCATTTTTTTGAACATGACCAGCATTTCTCATCAAGATCTCCCAGCCTTGGGTATGTCCAAACTTTTCATTCTTATAACAACTCAAACAAACCGGTTTAATAAGTCGAATTTTTAATTTTCTCCTAATAATGTTCAGCTTTTGATGTGACAATGAAGCACAAAGATTCAACTGTTGCCTTTACTGAGGCTCGAACCCACTCCCGTCATCCATGTAGAAGTATAAATCGGGACACCGAGTGCAACTAGACCACAAGATCTTTGGCAATTTACCTGGATCCACACTTAATAATTGAATACAAAAAAAAAAAACTAATCATATATTACCACACTTAAAGGGATGAATATTATGATGGGGATATATGTGGTATATGTATCACTTAATTAGATGCTAAACTCACAATCCCACATTAATTGGTCACCATTTTAAAAGTAGACTTGCGCTTTTTGTGACATGTTCTAGTTTATCAAGTAAAATAAAATGGGCAAATTATTCCGTGGATCCAGGTAAATTTGGGTCCAAAACACACAATTTACATATTAAATGTTCACAATTATTTATATATTGAATGTTAACAATTTCCATATTAACAATTTGAATATAATTGTGAACATTCAGTATATAAATTGTAACGGGTCCACCTTACAAGGTAGACGCGAGTCCATGGGTACGTATAATTATTGCATTGGGGTTGGCCAATTCATAAGTAGTAATAAATGTAAAGAGTTTTATTGTTACATCAGAAGATATGCATTAGGAAGGACATGAGCGAAAATTGGCATTTTTCATTACCTTATAGTATGGCAGCAGTGCGTACTAATCATTATATTTTGGAGTTTTATTGTCACATCAGAAGATTATGCATTAGGAAAGACATGAGCGAAAATTGGCATTTTTCATTACCACTAGACTATAACATTATCAATGGTTATTGATAGGAGCTGCTAACATTTGATTGCAGGTATAAGCATTGTAGACAAGCCATGCTGCAAAGTTTCAACAACAGTAGTATTGAAGGGGCAATGTGAGCCAAATGTAGAGCCATGCAGCAATAGAGGGGCATACATGTTCTGGGACAATTATCATCCTTCTCAGATTTCAAGTATGGCCATAGCCAGAAGATCATACACTTCTTCTCTTGTAACTGATGCATACCCTATGGATATTAGGTCCTTGATTCAGCTTAATGTACAAAAGATGTGACAATTGTATATTATATATGTGTGTGTGTGAGCACAAATGAGACTTCATATAGGTTCATCCTTTTATTTTTGTATTCAATCAATGTTTGATGTTATGTAATTCTATAAATATTTACCAAGAGTTAGTTCATTTTATTTTTTGTCCGAGATTTATAGGTGTCATTTCACTCTTAATCATTTTTTTCAAAGCATCTCCATTGGTATGTCTTAGCATTATTGTGGCATGATCATTTTTGTCATCTGTCAACAAATATGTTTAAATGGCGTTAAACATGAGGGTATTTTGGTATATTCAGTCTACCATTTTCTTAGCTCTCCTCTGTACTAATGAGTTAATTCCTTCTTTAATTTTTTTTTGATCTAGATTTATACAAGTGTCATTCCACTTTTAGTTTTTCTTTCCTAAACCGCTCAAAATCCCTAGATTTATAGGTGCTCATCAACTCCTCTCTGTCTTCTTCATCCTTTTGCAATCGCAACTTCAATCTTCAATCTTCGTGTTCGAATGATGATCAAATCATTAACCCCAAATTTCTAATTCCATAAATCTCTAAATATTGTATGAATTTTTCTTGTGAGATTTGTTAAAATTAATTTGTGGCTCTCTAAGTTCCAGATAATTTCTCTTTTTCATTTGTGTTTTGGTATTTGAATTCTTGGTTAATAATTGATTCTAGAAGCATTATTTTTCACTTCATGCAACATTATTTTCCATTTTCAGCATGCATATTTCAAGGTTCTTCAACTTCAAAAGCATTTACACTTCACCAAGTACATAAGGTAAGTTTTTGTATTTTATATGTCCAAGTACATAATTATTTTTCTCCATACTTATGAACTAATTTAGCAATTATTTATAGAATGTCATCTCTTAGTTTTGGTACTTCATTTTCAACCAAATTTTGAGATAGTTTTCAATATAAATGTGGTGACCTATTACCTCATGGAGTTATACATAAATCCGGGTAAAATATACCAAGTTTGCCCATGTTATGGAGTAAATTTATTATTTTTCTTAAAATTGTAATTAAGTGGTATTTTATAAATAGAATTGAAAGATTAAAATTTGAATTTATTTTTTTTTAGAGAAATGAGAGTTGTGAAGTCTTTAGATGAATTGATATGGATGTGTCTAACCATGTTGCGATAGTCATTCGACGGTTATTGAAACATATAGACAAGAATGACACGAAGATTCAAACATTGACGTACACAATATAACTGGAAAAAAAAAATTGAAATCCAAAACTTAATTAGCTTGGAGGTCATGGAAATGAAGTTTCAAAAACAAACTAGAGGTGCTAATAAGTTCCAATTACAAATGGATTGCATGCGATTTGGTGGTGGCAGCCATTTTGTTTCAATTTTTGTACAAAATGCATAGCATGAAAACTAGAAATGTAGCACTTCTTCAATTAAATTAAGCTGCCAAAAGTTGAATATGTAATTAATATGGTTATGTGAGCACACTATTATGCAATCTTAGCTTTTATAATGCATGTTTGACTCTGTAATATGTGTGTGTGTGTGTATTGAATTAAAAATTGGTGTGTGTGTTATTGTAGTAGTCTTCAATGCATAATCATTTTAACCATTATGCCCTAACATAATGAAGAAAATATATGAAATTGAGAAGGTTGCCACAAGGTGTGTGTCTAGGGAATTTTAGTGATTTATGAAAGAATGACTAAAAGTTAAATAACACATATAAATTTAAAACCAAAAAAGAAATATAATTAACTCATTACAACAAAGAAGAGTAGAGAATATGGTAGACTAAATAGACTGAAATTCTCTAATGTTTAACGTCATTTAAACAAATATGTTGATGGAAGACAAAAAATGATCATATCACAATAATACTAGAACCAATAGAGATTTCTCTGAAAAAATAAAATAAAAAATATAAATGGAATGAAACTTATGAATCTACAATCAAAAATGGAATTAATTTTATTTACAAATACAATAAAAGTATAGTTTTTAAGCATACCTAAAACAGTAATCCCCAAAATAGTATGATAAACAAAGCATAGATATGAACAAAAAGGGAAAACGGCAAAAAATTTGAAGAAGGAAAATCCGACCTGCCGGATTCGAACCAGCGACCTAAGGATCATCTACAAGCTTTCGTACCCACTACAGTCCTCCGCTCTACCAACTGAGCTAAGGTCGGAATTGTTAATTTCTCTCATTGTAAGTTATATTAAATAAATTTAAATTCGAAAACAAATCAGCATATACTAAATTACTACTCCCTCCATCACATTTTTTTATATATCTAGTTCAGTTAACGAGGTTTAACTAAAAAAATTTGTAAAATTAAGTTTAGCATTAGTATATAAAATTTATATATTTAGAAACTACATTAAAAGTATTATTGAACACAAAAAATAATAAAGAAAAAAAAAAGAATTGGTTTAACTAATTAATATTAATAGAACAAGTAAAATGGGGCACAAAGAGCAATAGCCAACAGCTAGTCAAACATAACAACATTTAACCAAAATGACTATATATTGTTACAAAATGGGATTAAATAGCCTAAATGAGGCCATTGTTTTAATTTGTGCAATGTTAGGTATACTAAATGTTGTATTATTTCATATGGATGTATTCAAGTTAGAATTTCTTTCAATTATAGTGTCATTTTAACATTTAATTCTCGACTTTATTTGCAATTCTATTTTTAGTTCTCAATTTTAATAAAAATATATATATTATCTTGAAATAAACTAAAAATATTCTTAAATTTAAAAAAAATCTTAAAAGTGAAACAAATTAAATTCAAAAGACAAAATGAAAATGTGTCAAATAATCAAAAGTGAAATAAACTTTTTAAGTTAATAATAAAAATCAATCAATTTATAAATAATTAATAAATACGTAGGATTATATAACACTTGTTATATAGGTGGACACATAATACAACATTTATTATAAAAAATTTGATACAATATTTTATATAAAATATACAACCAGACAATCAGCCCAATAATTTTCTATATTACAATTAGAAAACATGTGATTCTTCTATAATTTTGTTCGGTAAAATTTATTTTAGAATTTCTTTTAGTTAACTTTTCGGCTAGATTTGCCTAACAAAACTACATACAACATACATGGCATTATTCTCACAAAAAAAAAAAAAAAAAAGAAACATACATGGCATATTTGCATCATTATTGCATGTTCTCAGCCTAATTATGGGATTGTCAAGAGTTGGTACATCAACTGAATAATTCTACGGTCAATCGCTCCCCTTTAGGAATCATTTTACACTTGTAATAGTCTTATAGCCACCTTTGATTCGATTGTATGCGTCTGGTCAACGAACCAGATCGTCCACACACTAACTAGAGTACCTGACCCTTAGTCTGGCTCTCAAGGTTGGAACGATGTCCGTCCAGTTCGTATCCTTTTGTTTTTATCGACTTAACTGGAATAAAATAATCTATCTTTTGTCCCAAAGAAAAAAAAGTAGCATGCACCATAGTACCGACTTACGGGTGTGTTTAGTTAAAGGGTTATGGTATAAAGTATGGATATCAAAGTAATCTTTATTGTTTGGTTGACATGTTTTTAGAATACTACTATGGGTTTGAAATATCCCATTAATTGAAAACTCAAACACTTATTTCATTTCACTTCCTCATTTCTTCCCTAATTAATTATTAATAATTATTCTCATTTCACTCTACTACTAAAATTTTTATGTGCGAACCAAACACACCCTACGTATATTCCAGGGTGAGAAAGTGAGATATAAGAAAATTTTCATGTGCGAACCAAACACACCCTTCGCACTTTGCATGCTTAAAAATCAAAATCCGACCTGCCGGATTCGAACCAGCGACCTAAGGATCACCTGTTCAGTAACCAACAAACTACAGTCCTCCGCTCTACCAACTGAGCTAAGGTCGGATGGTGTCTACTTTCGATATACGATTATACTATTTTTGTAACACGTTAAAATTGAACACCTGTTGCAAAATGCTAAATTACTACTCCGTAATATCCAACATGGACAACATAGTAGAAGGTGAAGATCCCAAATAATATAAGGTGTTCTTGTGGAGACTGAAAATTGATGATTTATTGGTGAAGAGGAGAGTCGGCGGGGCAATAATTAAGAACTACTGACTCTGTTACAATGTAGTAACTATTCATAACTATTTTCTCAACCTACTGAAGCACAAAGAGTCAACAATTCCCTCCACTAAGGCTTGAACCCACTCCCATTATCCATGTGGGAGTGTAAATCCGAACACCGGGTACCACTAGACCACAAGGTCTTTGGCTTGTTAGTAAGTGTAAATGTTTTCTATTGATTTGATGGCTGGTAATTTTGTTATCTTATTTTTCTACCTTTAGGCCAGTTGGATGGTTTCTACAGAATTTATCTTTTTCTTTCTAATACAATTCATTATTTCTTTAGCAAAAAAAAAATAAAAATTACAATGATACACACAATAACAACAACAACAACAACAACAACAACAAACTATACATTGTTACAATATATAGTACTAAGTGAGTGTTTAGCAAATAGTTGTTAATTGATAGTTGATAGCAAATTGACTTAGCTGATAGTTGTTAGCAGATTGTGTTAGCACGGATTTGACCAATTGATAGCATTAGCTGGTTATAAAAAGGTATTTGGTAAATTAGCTTAACTAATAGAATGTAAAATGATCTTTTTAAGGATATGAGACTATGAGTGTACTAGTACCCGTCGACAGGCTCAAGTACCCTGTTGCCTAGTACCGTGAAAAAACAATGAGAGTAATCGGACTGAAAGGCAGGACTCCTAAACATGTCTGTATAGTCTCTTTTTTTTTTTAATTATTGATGGTATTTTTGAAAAAATAATTTATTTTCTCAAAAGACTGATAGAAAAAACGATTTTGAGTAGCTTTTAGAATTTTTGATTTTGTACAACAGTTATTATTGAACCTAACGACATTTTGACATAGAAATGAAAATGAAACAAATTAAATTTATAGGCAAAATAAAAATTGCATTATAATTGTTTAAGTTCGGCATATTTTGCTTTGACTTTCGGATGGTAACGCAGTGATCACAATAGTTATGTAAAGCAAAAGAATACAGAGAGAATATGGAGAAAGTAAAGACGAGGTAAAACTCAGAACCACATTTTTATTGATAACTGTCAATATTTATACATCAAACTGTAACTGCATATAACTAACGCTAGAAAGGGGTAGTGGGATAATGGCCACAAAATAAGTATTTACAACATTCCCCCTTGGACATTATCAACTCATACTTATGCCTCGTTAAAAAACCTCACTAGAAAAGTCTGTAAGAAAAATCTAGTCGAAGAAAATAGTACACGTTGTATGTTTATAAGTGTTTATTTGTCTACATTTTCCCCTTGTATTAGATCATTTGTTTGCTAATCATTCCAATTTTCATAAGGATTAGTGCTTATTTGTGTTATTTTGCAAGGAGAATGAGTTAGAAAGCTTAGGAAGCAAAGATGAGTATTTTCATGCATTTTGGTGGGCATTAGAGTCAAATGAAGGCCAAATATGTAGCTATGGAGATGGATGCAACACTTCCAAGAGAGGCTAAGAGTGGTGTTTTCAATGGTCTTAGTCATTTGGGCAAACCAAAACAAAAGAGGAGCAAAAGATCAAGACATCACAATTTTCACTCATTTCGACCATTGTTTGGTATTTCGATCGTATCTTAGTCTAGGAATGTTAAAATAAAGTTATTCTTGAGCCATTGAAAACCCAACTTGAAGGGCTACAACTTTGTTGAAGATCATAAAGGCCAATGAAATGATTTTGAAGGTGAAAAATAGCGTAGAAACCAAAGTAGCTACACATGATTCAGCTTGCTGGAGGTACACAGCCGGGGGCACGGCCGTGCCAACCCGAGGAGTGTGCACTGCATTTTTGGGCCTATTTTGGCACAATCGCGCCTATGGCCATGCCACCCCCGCTCTGTTCATATTTAAGCTCATTTTGAGCATTTTTAACTCGATTTTCAACCTCATTCGAACCCTAGTCATTTTCTTTCACTTCCTTTCATATTTTTAAGTTAGATTGGGCTTAGATTTAGGTTACTAAACATATTTGAAGCTTGTAATGAATGACTCAACACTTGAATTTCAAAATTCTACTATCCATTTCAATAGAGAAGCTTTTTTTTCCTTATCTCTTTCTTTTGCAAGATTTATGTTTATTACTTGTGCTTTTGTGTTCTTTATGCTATTTAATCATGAGTAGTTAGTTTTTGGACTTGAGTTATGGTTGTATTATCTATCTTGATGCTTAATTTGTGATTATTGCAAAAAGGAGAAGAACTCCAACTTAGGGTTCATGTGTTTGTGAAAGTTTTGTGTTATATCTTGCTTATGATTGATGTACACATTCATTGGCATGTATTTGGAGGATTTCTTGCCTCAACGAGAGTTGGGTGATGAATTCGAGCCACCCCTTGCATAAACCCAATTTACTTCTATGAAAATAAGATAAATTGGGGGTCGAAGATGCTAATTGTGCTTGAAGAACTTAGAGTTGATTTACCAAGAAAGTGGGGCAATTCCTTGTTCTAATCCTTGTTAATTTGCTCACGTGAGTGACTTATAGACTATGATTCCTACTTACATTCTCGCTTGATTCATTGGTTATTTGTTTTCTATAATCCCATAGGTTGTTAAATCATCTAGATGATAATGCTCTCTTGCTTGAGTCCTAGCTCTTTATTTCGTGTTTATCTCTTGTTAATATGTGTTTGTGTTATTTTATTTAGTTACCGTAGCCTCAACCTCATTATGCTTTTCTTAGCTTCTTATTGATTTCCTTATACTAATGCCTAATTGCTTGTGATTGCATATTACGTGCCATAACCCACAATCCCCTAAGGACGATATTTCACACCTGTATACTCATCATCAGTCATTTTTGCTACATCATATGTAAAACCATGTGTTATACTGGTTATCTCGTTAAAAGCCTTAGCTTAAGATAAACTCAATTGGAGAAAATTTAGCTAAGGAAATTAAAAGAATACAACTATAAGCTTTCAGGGCATGATCTTCAAGATTTTCAGGTATGTATATTCAAGAGTGCCTAGACATTGTTACTCCCCGTGAAGACAATAACCTTAGCTTCCAAGCCTATGCATTCCAATTTTGTTAACATATTTTTCAAAAGTTGACGTAGGCATGAATTTAGTGAACAAATCTGCCAGATGGTCAGTAGCGCTCTTTTGGAGTTCATGTGGGTTAACGAACTTAGGCGCAATGTGTTTTGTAAGATTATATTGCCCTTAACATACTCACTACTCATTTGTGCAACACATGCAGCATTGTCCTCATACAAGACAATGGGAGCGTCAACTCCGCTCGTTATACCACACGAGCTTTGGATATGATGTATCAATAACCTCAACCATACACATTCTTGTGAGGTTTCATATAAAGCAATGATTTCTTAGTGATTAGATGAGGTAGCAACTAAGATCTGTTTAACGGGCCTCGAAGATATAGTTGTACATCCACAAAGGAAAATATAACCAGCTGTGAATCTGTGGTTTGACATTATGGCTTATGGAGATCGGGCATATAGCAAGCATATGAGTAACCGATCAATGAGGTGTCCTTGTTACTTTCAAAATAAAGACTGAAGTCTTTTGTACGTTGGAAATATCTAAGGATACGCTTTATCCCCTTCCAATGTCTTCGAGTTGGGGAGACACTAAATCTAGCAAGTAAATTTACTACAAAAACAATATCTGGTCTAGTGCAGTTAGTCTAATAGAGTAAAGCACCAATAACATTTAAGTATGGGACTTTAGGTCTTAGCACATCCTAACCATTCCCTTTAGGCAAAAATGGGTCTTTGTTCACTTCAAGGGACTGAAACACCATCGGACTACTAAGTGATGTGATTCGTCCATATAAATTAAAATTTCTTCAAAAGTTTATTTGTATAACCAGTCAGGAGATGCTCGATCTGTCGGTCAAGACAAAACTTGATTTCTCTAAATCATTCATTTTGAATTTCAAATGTAAGCATGAACATGCTTCCACAAGATCGTTGTGTGTCCCAACAATGTTTATATCATCAACATAAATAAAAAATAATGTAATACACACTCAAGTCAAGAAAATCAAATATTCGTCTAATAAGAGTTAAATGACCACTCTCTTTTTTTCTTTGTATATTCCAAGGGTGAGAGAAAGTGGGATAGAGAGTTAAATGACCACTCTCTTTTTTTCTTTGTATATTCCAAGGGTGAGAGAAAGTGGGATAGGGCCAACTCTTTTTTTTTTTTTTTTTTTTTTTTTTTTTTTTTGTATATTCCCAGGGTGAGAAAGTGAGATAGAAGAAAAGGGCGTTTGGTTCTTTGCATCCCAGTAATCAAAATCGGACCTGCCGGATTCGAACCAGCGACCTCAGGATCACCTGTTCGGTAAGCAACCAACTACAGTCCTCCGCTCTACCAACTGAGCTAAGGTCGGATGATGCCAATTATCAATATAAAATTATATTATAGTATTTCATAGCACGTCAAATTTGAACACCAGTTGAAAAATGCTAAATTACTAATAGCCAACCTGGAGAACATATTAGAAGATGAAGATTCCAAATAAATGTAAAGGTGTTTTTGTGGAGAGTGAAAACTGAAAATTGATTATTTATTGGTGAAGAGGAGAGTCGGCACGGCAACAAATTACTCCGTATTATATTTGTAGTGAGGAAAATTAATATATTTTTCATGTTGTTCATCAATTGAGACTTTGTTGAAATTGTTCGCACGGGTTTAGTTCACTGGTTCAGTAGGATAGTATTTGGGAGAAGGAATTAAGGTGTCGAAGTTCAGCAGACAGTATTTGGGAGAAGAAATTAGGGTTCGAAATTCGACAGCGGCAATGTGAAGATTATGTCCAAAATGAGCAAATCCTTTGTGTTCACTGGCATTTGACCTTATCTGCTAAGCCATTGAAATTAATGGAAAGCATTTTTTTTAGCGTGCTCATTATGTCCGAAATGAGCAAATTCCTTGTGCTCACCGGCATTTGACCCTATCTGCAAAGCCATTGAAATTAACAGAATTAATAGTATTCAAAAAAAAATTGATAATGCTGGCACGCGCCCGGCTGGGCGTTGTTTTGCACGAAACGCGCACAATTTTGCGTGTGTTTTTCAATTTGCACTGTTTCAAAAACCCACACTTGTAGTCCAGTGGCATCAAACACTTCCCTTTATAAGGGAGGTGGTGGGTTTGAGCCTCAGTGGAGGCAATACTGACTCATGTGCTTCAATAGGTTGAGAAAGTACTGCATTGTAATAGAGTTAGTTGTATTCGAAAAAAAAAAAATAGGCTGAGAAAGTACTGCATTGTAATAGAGTTAGTTGTATTCGAAAAAAAAAAAAAAAAAAACCCCACACTTGTAGGGAAGTCAAAATCAGAGAATATTCCCTATAAATAGGCAGAACAAAAATGTCATTATAATCAAATAATCAAAATTTTAAGTTAGTAATAAAAGCAATCAATTCATATAGTTTTTTATGTTACAAATAGGAGGGAGAGATGAGGGAAAAAAGGAAGAAAAAGAAAACAAAAAGTAATTGCAGCTGACATTCATACCCACAAAACAGGTTTAAAAAAAAAACAAAACAAAACAAAAAAACAAGGTTGCAAAAATCGCGCTCAGTAGTCCCGTCTCAGCCCCCCCCCCCCCCCTTCCCCCCCTTTTTCGCCAAAAAAAAAAAAAAAAAAAAAAGCAAAGCAGAGACGAGAGAGACGAAGACATCGAGAGGCGATGTACTGCGTCGAAAGAAATCTTTGTACTACATGCGACGAGAGAGACGTCGGATGGGTCGCCACCGCCTCTGTTTGAGGTAACCACAGCCACCACCACCGCCACCAGTCGAACTACTACGAAGCCGCCGCTAACGAGGTTGGGGCCTTGGAGGTCACCTGTCTTGAGCTTTGAGATGGATAGCGATGAAGCTTTGGCCTTTGAGATTTCATTATTTCAGATCTGATTTCTAAGATCTGTGAGCTTTGGCCACGATTCCATTAATTTTTGAGATTTCATTAATTTTTCGTAATATTAGCGAGATCCACGATTCCACGTCCACCACACTTCCCTTTAATGGCCTAATAAAAAATAAAAAGAAATCGGGCGCCTAACATATTTTTCAACCTTGAAAAAAACAAAAAAAAACAAAACAAAACAAAACAAAAACAAAAACAAAAAACTTGATAAGGCTAGCGTGTGCAATGGCGTTGCTGTGCACGAAACATGCACAGTTTTGCGTGTTTCAAAACCCACACTTGTAGGGCAATTTATTCTCTCTCTTGCCTTCTCTCTCCTCCAACTCACTATATACTGTTCCAAAACCCCCAAAAAGTTCATTCATATGGATGCTCTTATAGGACTATTACAAAATATATAATTTAATATTAAAAAATTGATACAAGCTAGAAAGAGACAAATTTAAGAACAAATAATTAGAAGGTATACAAAATGTAAGCACTCCATAAAATCCCAAGTATACAACAAAATCTACATTTATTATACAAGTAGGCAAACAACCCAATAGTTTGCTACATTACAGTTAGAATACATGGTTATTCTACATAAAAATACATGACATATTAGGAGTTACAATTCCAAGGGTAAGAATGTGAAAAAAAAAAAATGAAAAACAAAGGCTTGATACACACTTAAGTCAAGAAAATCGAATATCCATTAAGAGCTAAATGCCACGACCAGAACGAGATGATCGAGTTCTGCTACCTACGCTTGAACCGTCTTTCCTCCACATAGCCTCAAAGTTATGAAAGCATTTCAATGGCCTCACCTGTGTATACATATATAGGAATATAAGTATTCACTCATTATGGCAAACCGAAAGGTGTTGACTCAAGAGGAAAGGATTTTAGTCATTTAAGTATGAGGTCGGGGGTTCTCGAGTGGCACCCGACCAATCAATTCGGTTAATCTCATTTCATAGGATGCAGATATGCGCAAAAAGAGGAGTTATGGCAATAGCAATATTGCGGGAATGAACACGGGGATACCTTCCAGTGCCTCTTCTGGACAAATTTGTTGTATATGGACTCCAGCCTGGGTATTATTTGCTTGAACGTAGGGCGTTGGGATGGCTTCTCGTTCCAACATTCCTCGATTAACCTGAAAAGTCACAGATAAGCGTCAAGTGACGAAGTTTAAAACTTTCCTCTCGAGGATAGTGATACAATGACCATAGCGTTCGGTTTGAATATAGGCAGCAGCATATAATATCAAGCGAAAGAAAACAATGCCACACTCACTCTTTAAGCCCGTGGGCATAAAACTTTGCAGATGCTTTAAAAGGCGGGCGCTGTTTTGCAGCATATGATTTAGGCACTTCATTGTCTTTCTTTGCGCGGAAAGGAGGACAGCCTTCGATCATCTAAAGCACAGCAATATGGCAAAAGTTCATCCCGCGTAGTTATTATTATATAAAGCTGAACTCGTCAAAGTATATTACAAAAGTTCACCTCTTGTAAGATTAAAGCAAAGGAAAAAACGTCCACTTTGGTATCATACTCTTCGTTTTTGAAAACCTCCGGAGCTACATATCGACCTAGTCATTTAAACCGGGGAAATGGTTAGAGAAGAATTCAGAAGACGGGCATTCTGGAATTGAAAGACGGAACCAATTCAACATCGCCAACGTTGTCATAAAAATGAAGGCGTTAAACAAAAAAGTCTCGAAAAGCTAATAGCACTCACAAGAAGTCTCATCACATGCGAGGGGCCTATCCTCTCTAATAACCCTGTTTGTAACTTTCACTAGCTTGCTAACTCCAAAGTCGGCGACTTTCAGATGCCCAGTATCATCCCGCAAAACATTTCTGTTATGTAGCACAAACATAAGCAAACAACAACATACTTAGAAACTAACCACATAAATTTGAGATTGGAATTCAAGGACAGAATTATTATGGAAAACCATACGAGGGCTCTAGATCACGATGAATGATTGCCTCGGGTTTGTTTTCATGCAAATAGTTCATCCCCCTGGAAGACCAAAAATAACTCATTAAAGATATTATTTACGAGACTGGAATAACATAGCTAATGCTCGTCCACCCTCAAACATACATAAAATAGAATCCTCTTTTACTTATCTAATAAAAATAAAAATGAGAATCTTCTATATATGTATATACATAATCACAGATTGGTATTTGATAATAGCAGAGTCATAACGAACCTTGCAATGTCCATTGCAAATCTAAGAGCTTTTGTAGGCTTAAGTGGCCCATTAGTATCCAGATAGGTACGCAAATCACCCTGAAAAAAAAAAATTAAAACTGATTTAGTTTGGGAAACAAATATCAAGAACATTAGTTCAAATTACAGTTTAAGCCAAACAATCCAAGAGAAAATGCCCTTTGAAATGACAATTAAGAAATGATTTTTTTTCTAACGCTCTCTCGGGTAGCGTCAAAAGCTAGCCGAGAATAGTGAATACCTTTGGTAAATATTCCATCACTATCATCATTGGACTGCTCTGGGTTACAGCGCCAAGAAACTGAACCACATTTGGATGTCTAATTTTCTGGAGAAGTGTAAGCTCGTCTATAAATGCCTTCCTGCATTAATCAAAGTCGGAACATATAAATCTAACCAATAGCAGGAAGGTGGAAAAACCCCGAAATGTGACTTACACTTTCTCCTCATCAGTAATCACTTCCTCTCCAAACTTTTTGACGGCAACTTGTGTTCCCCGCCACGAGGCTATGTGAAATGTTCCCTACAACATCATCAATTCTGTTTAGCATTAATAAATGAGAACTTTATGCTGTAGAGATAAATACAAACACACGCACATTTTGTGATTCCAAATTTACAATTGCATTGAGATTAAACAAGTTTGTGTCACCTAAAAACAGAGACAACTTCATTATATGGGCACACAATAGGAATCATACTGGAAATAGATTTATGATCTTATCGTACTACTACAACAAAATCATTTCCAATATATCAACAAACAAATTATGATATGCAAATCCGGTACAAAAATCCGAGACAGAATATAAGAAATAACGGTAAAATTACATCTGTTTGCAGTAGTACCTTGGACAACTCAATACTATTTGAGAAGTCGAGCTCATCTGGACGAATCTCATATTCTGGAACTTGACGAGCATTTTTTACTTGTGTGGGAGCGACCTGCATGAAAATATCAGTTCAAGAAGATCCCAAAAGAAAAGTAACAACAGGTTGAACCATTCTTATGATCAAATGCATTATCCAAATGCACTGATTGGTAAAAACAGAAAAGTAATCTCACCGGAGGCCTTGCACCATGTTTCTCCAGTAGCTTAATCATGTCATGGTTTTTATAATGTATTGCATCTGCCAGAGGCTGTTCAAGCAAAATTAGAATGAGGTGAAAAATTACATCAACTCCACCTACTAGGGTACAAGCAGCAGCACAGATTAGGAGATTCTTTCATAGTAAAGAGACAAGTAAAACGGAAGCTCCATAAAACACATACTTCAAGCTATTCCTATAATAATTATAGGAGAAACACCTAATCTTTGCCCAACCTAGGAACCAACTGAGCTGTCCGCACGGGCAGAAACAACCAAACCCTTAGGTCATGTTATAATCTAAGATTGGTTCAAGGAGGACAACCGGGTCCTACCCTGAAACAAAAGCTAAGATTGGGTCAAGGTCACTCAACTAGGCTATAATGAAAGTGAGCCAAACCATACTAAAAGATTAATTCCGATCAATTAGCTAGTCTAACCATGGTCTTATAAACTCATATTTTATCAATGTGGGACTCTTGACTGGTCATTAGGTGTGAATTTGGTGAAAATCTGTTTTTACTTGTATAAACCTGAGAAAGCTGGTTGTCTCCTAGACTAAGCACTACCCCTCCTAAGCATTGATGGAGACAATACAGCAGTGGCATACAACATGAAACTTGCATTGATATAAACAATAAAGAACAGCTCAAAAATCAAAACTACTCCACATAATCAACAGTAAGAAAAAAAAAATTAGACCAACACCACAGAGTAGTTCCAAGAATTATACCGTGCTACCCCACCGGTCCTTGGGATCAACTTTAGCACCATTATCTAGCAACAGCTGGGCAACATCAGTGAATCCCTGGCAAGCAGCCACATGGAGGGCAGTCCTGAAATCTATATCAGGAGAGTTCACATCAATCCCAGACTCCAAAATCTCCTTAATCCCCTCCAAATCACCCTCATTTGCCGAGTACATCAACCTCACCCTTGGATCAATATCCAAAACCCCATCCTCACCATCCTCCTTCCCATCTAACCACTCATCCACAATCCTCTCTGGTGCAAGGGATGACTGCTTCCCCAGTGTGAACCTCACCGGAGTCTTCTGCTCCATCTCAAGAAAATGCAATAGGGCCACAACCCCAAACTTTCAAGATTTTGAAATCTGTAAACTATTGAAAAATTGTTGAGAGTCAACCCAAGTACCCAACTTCGGATCTTGAATACTGCGGAGTTCTGATCTGTGTTTTCTTCTACTCTAAAGAAATTCACAAAAGGGTAGAATCAAGAACGAAGATTTATACACACAGAGAACTTAATCTAGCTGTGGATCTCTTGAAATAGTCTTTATGAATGTTATGTGCATATATAGAAGGGTTTTAGGAAAGGTATTGAGTTTTGGGAGCTTTTAAAACCCAACGTTGACAATTGCCAACCTTCTAGGGAACGAAGGAGCGTGTAATCGCGGGTATGAGGAAAGTGGACCAGTAGAACAGCACACGGTGACGACGCAATGAAGCTAAAAGCCTATAGCTTTGTACCCACGAATCTTTCATTTCCAAGAAAATGTGAGCATCATTGCATTTATAACAGATATATGTTTTCTTTCTTGTTTTTTTGGTAAGTAATAAATTCACATATAGCTAAATTTTATTTTGGTCATAATTCAAATTAAAAAGATCAATAAGTCGTTACTTCTTTGTCTGACCAACTTCAATATAGTTAATAGCTCACATTCTTATTTTGTCAAAAAGTAATTATAATATTGATTTTTACTCAATTCAAGAAGAAGAAAAAACTAGGAATTGATTTTTATCTAATGGAAAATGGAGATTTTGGTTAGAATTTTTTTCTTGTAAATATGATTTTTAGGTGGGGTCCCATTTCTAAAGGGAAAAACTTGTACAGATTGTTGTGCTTGTGCAGCAATCTGGGCGCACAGAAGGTGCAAAGGCGCATAATGCCTTTAGTTTTTTTTTTCTGTCAGAATTTATTGTTTCCTTTTTTCCTATCTCTCTTCTCACTTGCTTCTCTCTTTTACATGACCTGCAAAAAAAAAAAAAATCACAAAATTTACAACTATTGAGATTATTCTAATTGGTTCAAATCAATAAAGTTAATAATAAGATGCTTCAATTCTACTTGGAGTCTTTGGTTGGGTTGTCCCCGACTCCCTGGTAGCTAATAAAGTTTTATTCTGAGAAAATGATGACTTCAATTAACTAATGAAATGGTAAATTTAAACCCAGTGGGGTAGCTCAAGTGACAAGTGAGCTCTCTTTGTGGGGAGGAATTTCGGGAGAACCCGGGTTCCAGCTCCTGTAAATTTATTCACGGAAATGCATCATATTAGTTGAAAAATGTTATATTACACAAATTGTCAAAGCACAAGTAATTTCACAAAATTTCCTCCATATCCCTCTAAACGAATCATCAGATATAAGTTGAACCCACAAGAATTAATAAGTTTTTTCCCTAATTACATAAATGAAACCCTAAATGCTTGTTTATTGTTATTGAAGAGGAATCCAGACCATAAGCAAAAGTAACATATTTGAATTTATAATCATGTGTAATAATCAATCCTAAGCAATTTTTTACTTGTCATTTTTTGTTTCTGAAGTCAAATTCCTTTTCCATATAGTGATATACAAGTTTTAGGGTTTACAATTTTTACAATTTAAAAAAAAAATTTAGTAATGTTTTCAAATTTAGTGTACATGTGGTGGGGATTCATTGGATGAAAAAAAGGAGAAAATCCTATATATGAATTTACTTGTTTGCCCTTTGATAGATACCCAACATGGGAACTCAGTCAGTACCACCCAATAGGCAATTGGACCTCGAACTCTGCAGTCAGCATTTGGGACGTGACCCGTCGATTCCTTAACTATCCTTCCATAACTTACAATTTATTACACAATTATTATTCAATTATTATCCCTTTATTAGCTATTTACCACCTGCTAATTACCCATAAATTGCCATTACCATGTACAACGTAACTACTAGCGAAATGTATTAGCGGTTTGTAAAAAAATGTTTGGTAAATTTAACTGTTTAGATTAGCGGTTAACATGTAAAATGACCAAAAGGATATACATATATTTAATAATAATTTAATCATAATAATAATGTTTTTAAATTAAAAAATTAAAAATTAAAAAGGAAAGGGGAGCCGCGCACAGCGGCTCCCCTAAATCCCCACTTATCCCACGTCGATGGGATAAGTGGGGAAAGGAGCCTCAAGGCTCCAATTTCATTTTAACGGTGGCAGGCTCCAATTTTGGAGCTTGCCCCATGGTTTAATTTATATATATATTTTTTTTTATGTAAAGGGCGTTTTGGCGAAATTTGGGGATTTCCCCAAAACGCCAATGCAACACGATGCTATTTGCAGCGTGTTGCAAATTGGCGGTTTGGAGCAGATCAACATAGTTTTTGGTCAAAACGCCGAAAACAGCGGATCTGTCAAAAATTGGCGGATCCGCCACTAACCAAACACACCTTTTTTTTTAATGGTCTAGATTGATTGACACACACACACTTCGTTCGCACATATTTAATCAACATTCGCACACACTTCAACTTGAAATCTTAATCAATATAGAACATTAAAAAATTTTGAGATCAATGTACATCAATCACCGTTTGTACACATTTAATCACCGGTCTGCACACACTTAATCACCATTCGCACACATTTTATTACCGTTCGCACACACTTCAACTTAGCATCTTAAATCAATCAATCTAAATCATTAAATTATTAGATGGATGCACAAGATCTGATCTCACGATCTTACCTAAACAAGTGATCTCATATGATCTAACTCTATTATATATATATATATATATATATATATATATATATATATTATTGGTCTAATCTCCTTTGAGACTTTCAAAAGTTTATAAATTAGGTAAAGTACGTGATTATAGATTATAATACATTGCTAACCAATTTGCACCACAATTAATAAATTCTATATAAATGTGGAACACTTTTTATATAATTATTGGCTAGGAAAGTATGAATAGATTTTAATAATCACAAGTAATTTAAGAATGCAAAATTTTTAAGGAATTTGATGATGTGGGAAAGAGGAATTGACCAAAATGGCAATGGATATTTATTGGCACAAGTTGCTATCAACAAATGGGGATAAGCATTAGTAGGGTAAAACAGTAAAGTACCAATTAAATAATTTGGATATTTGAATATTTAATGAAAGCAAAGCTAACTTACAACTCAGCCGCAGCCAGGAAAGGTTCTCACAAGATTCATCTCATTGGCACAGATATATATTGAAGGAGATAGACGACTTTTTGCACATGATGAATATCCTTTTTTTTTCTTTTTTTTTTGAAAAGGCCAAAATAGTGTCTATTTAATATACATTATAGATAAAATATGTCTCGTGATTCTAGCAGATAATAAGGACTAAAAATAAATTAATTTAAGTTATTTATAATTGATCAGCTTAAATTAAGAAGGAAAATATACAGCTCTGATCCATATGAATGCCCTATTGTTGTTGTTGGCTCAGATTCTGAATTTTCCAACTTTTGCTGCCCGTTCATTATTTTACATCTGAATCTGACAAATCAAACTGTCAAAGTACACCAAATGTACAATTACCTCATACATTTATTATAATAATAATAATAATAATAAAAGGTCAAAATACATCAAAATTTTCAACACTTCAAAATTGTACTAAAAATGTCAAATGAAATCTTGTCAAGTGGCCAGCCGATTAAATAGAATTTCATAACCGAAACGTCACTGGTTGGAAGGTGTTTATTATATTTTTTAATGAATAAGTTTTTTTTTTTCAATTTTGAAGAAAATTAAAATACAAATTTAACAGTTGTAGTTTAGAAGGAATAATTCCCGATGTATGTCTTTGGCAAAATATAAATTTCATACATCTTCACCGCAATGAGAGTACAAAATTTCACTCTTATTTGAAGGGAAAAACTTAGCTCGAGTTCAAATTTCTGAGCTCATAAAGATAAGTATAATCATGATAACAAAATTTTAGAAAGAATTAGTCAAAAATAAGTGAGTATGGGACTATTGACCTCTTCCTAGCCTAACAAAAACATGCTAAAATAATTTTTAAAATTTATTGTGATGTGGATAATTGTTGTGATAAGATTGAGAGGATTGCAAAGTCAACGCCTATGAAATTCCCTAAATTTTGTGAGGAAAATATCAAATATGGCCGAATGATATAAAAAATAAAACATCACTAATTTGATCATAGAACATAATTAACGTAAATTATTCCCTGGTTTCGTGGCGGCTGCTCTCCTAAGATTTAGGGTGTGTTTAGTTTGCATCAAAATCGGAACAAAAATCAGTAATAATATAATGAGTTTTGGTGAAAGTATTTTACATGTTTATTAGTAGAATAGAATTAGAAAGAATGATTACCGTTGTTTAGTTATGTATGATCCTATAATAGAAATAAAGTTTTTTTTTTTTAAAAGAGAAAAAAAGGTTTTAAAAATACAAGAACAAAAAATTAAGACAATTTAGAGTGCGTTTGATTAACAGGTTTAACTATGAGAAATACTACGTAGGTATTAAAGTCATTGTTATTGTTTGTTAATAGGTTTTTAGAACAATATTATAGGTTTTGATTACCCCTTAATTGCAAAACTCATTTCCTAATAAAATAAAGGTTTCATTCACCTATTTCCCCAAGTCCCCAACTATTAATAATCATTCTCATTCCACCCTACTACCAAACATGCAAAATATTTTTATCAAAACCCATTTACCATCAGTGCATCACCAAGTATTTGATACTCATTCCGATTTTGATTCCCATGTGCGAATCAAACACATCCTTATTCTAATATAAAAACATCCAAAGCACCAATATGAACCCAAAAAAAAAAAAACATTAATCCAAACTTAAAAATCAAATTACCAATTGGGAGGGAGAATAATGAAATGAAACTTTTATTTTATTAGAGAATGAATTTTTTTAATTAAGAGATAATCAAATCACATAATAGTGTTCTACAAACCTGCCAACCAAACAATAACAATGACTTTGATTCCCAAAATCCATGCACCAAACACCCTCTTAGTAAAACCTTGATTTAGTCCATGCAATACGGCTAGTGTTATTATTATAAACCTAAGATACCAAAGACTTGCAAGTTAAAAAGAATTTAAAAAAAAAAAAGATTCTAACTTGAGCATATTTAAATTCAAATCTTAAAAATAAAATATCAAATGAAAAACCCTAATGCTGCCTCCCTTTTCTCTCTAAAATCAAACGCCTTTCTCTGCTGCTCAACTTCGGCTTCCACCGCCGGCCTCCGGCCGGAGCTCTGATGGAGCTTTGAGCCAGCGGTTTTGGTCACCTTCTATGTTTGCTCTCGCTCTTCTTCCGCCCCGACCACCGTCGCAGCTCCGTCCGCCTCCGACCACCGCCACAGATCTTCTTCTTCCGTTTACTCTCCCTTTGAATAAAATAATAGTAGGTAGGTATTCGGGTTTGTGTTGGTAGTCTTGAACTCCCAACCCTACTTTGACTTTACCCACTTTTTATTTTCTCTATTTTTGTGTTTTCCTCTCGTTAGTTTCACAAGCTTTTTCCCTCTCGTTACTTTCACGAGCTTTTCATTTTCATTAGCATAAATCGTTTAGTTTGGTTTCGACAAGTGTTGATCTTATCCTGGGCGAACAAAAAAGAATGATGAAGAAGACCCAGATCTTTGATGAAGCTTTAAGCTCCCTGAAGAAATATAGCTTCATAGTTATAAAACAGTCTGCGATTCAAGTTTTCTATAGCATAGTTAGAAAAGTTGTTTCTATGTCTGACGGTAAGGAATGGTTTACCATTTCATTGATCATTGACGTGAACGTTTTATGTTATGAATTAATGGAATAGCTACATTTACCTTCAAAAAAAATAAAAAAATAAAAAAAATAAAATAAAATAAAATATCAAATGTTGATTAAATTTTTCGTATAAAATTTAAGATTAAAGAAGGAAGAGTTATATTTTACCCACCACCAGCCCCTCCTCACTGCCACACAGCCTAAAAGTCAACAATTAGAGGTGTACATTCAATTAACTGAACAAAATTAACCAAAAAATTTAAAGCTTTAACCGTTAACCAAACCAAACTTTTTATTACCGAATTAACCACACTGAAGTTTTTTTTTCAGTTAACCGGTCGATTAACCGAAGTTTTTTTACTAAGATTAGACAGTGAGAACATTTATACACTCAAAAGAGTGAATTTCATTTCATTGAGATTTATAACTCACCAACTTCCTTCTTCCAAGTGATTTGAGGGTGAACTTGCCCGATTTCTGAGCAGAACAAGTTCATTCCCCATTAGTATGCATCGTTCTCATAGATCAAGGAAGCATGCTTTTAAGCTGTATAAGCAGCAAGATTATGATGTTCCTGAAGTACAGCAAAGATAAGATTCGATGAGCTAGAGGCTGCCCTGTGCAGATTTAGGATGTCTAGACCCCTCTTCGGCAGTCTTTGATTGCGTTGAAACTCGTTCAGGTTGGGATTCAAGAGATGTGGTACCATGTTGTACAATCTGTTGGCCCTGCATTATAACAAGTCAGTCTCAAAATACACACAATAAACACAATCAAGAAATAAACAATCTCCAATTTCTTAAAAGGTTTTAGCTTTTATCATGCACAATACATTACTTGTTTGGCCCGACTTAATTTAGAGCTTATCTATACTTCAAAAGGCATAATCTGTGTCAAACACTAAAAGGAGAGGCAAAACCCCACTTATTCAAAAAGGTTAGAAAAAAACAATTTGAGACATTTAAAAAGGACTCTTTATCAAGAAGCTCTTGTTGGGCCAAACAAGGCACATGGACTTCTGAGATTTACGGAAAATTGGAGCTAGAGGTGGATACTCCTAATCGGTACTAGAGAACAATTATCATATAAATATATTCAAGACAACAAGCATGTGCTGATGCGGACTTCTGTTCTATGTTACGTTAAATGATCAAGATTTTGAGCAGATATTGATGCTCACCTGATCTACTTGCTCCTGCAAATGCTGGTGCTGTTCTTGATGTTGCTGAACCTGGGGATATCCTCCTTGTTCTTGTTGTTGCTGCAAAGTATGTGATGTTTGCTGATTTAGTTGGTATTGCTGCAAAACTTGCTCATATCCTTGTTGATTCATTTGGTACTGGTAAGCAAGTGCCGGTGATTGATTATACGGCTGCATTGATTGGACCATCTGTTGATATTGCTGCTGATGATATTGTTGCTGCATTTGCTGTAGATACGGTATCTGTTGTTGAAACTGCTGATGTTGATATGGAAGCGACTGAAGCTGTTGTTGCTGTTGGAAAATCGGCACTTGCTGCTGATAGGTTTGTTGATTTAAATACGGTTGTTGATGGGGGTAGGACTGCTGCATTTGCAGAAACTGCTGTTGATACTGCTGATACTGTTGCTGCAGAAGTTGGTACTGCTGCTGAGAATGATATTGCCACATCTGATCAAACGCTTGGCCATGGTGTGCGTGCCCAACCTGTTGGCTAGTTTGCATTGCGTTTTCTGCGGTATTTCCTTGTGCGGAAGAAACAGGTGAGGAAAACATTTGTGGTTGGTTTTCCAAGCCATGTTTAACTGATATATCCTCCTGAGCAGCACTTTCCCGAGGTTGAATGTTTCCTTGACCAGACTTCTCTGGAACTAGTGGGAGTTCGGGATCACCTTGACTATTCTGTGTCTGTATAGGATGGATTTCGAAAGTCGAGTCCTGTGGTCCTAAACCAACTTGCTGTGGATGCAGTTGCTGATCCTGTAGTGCAGGATTATGGGTGAATTCTGAACTTCCGCTTCTAGCAGGTGTTGCCATGTCTTTAGTTTCACATTGATTTTCTGCCCTACTTGAAGTTACTCTTGAACTCGGATGCTGTGTTGCTGTAGAATTTTGATGGCTAGCTGCCGTGAAATCCCAACTCTGGGCAGAATCAGCGGCTGATTTATTTTCATCTGCTTCATTCTGAGCTAGGGTAACAAAAGAACGACCATGGCCAGCATTAAGGTGACCTTCCGCTGATCTGCAATTGCTAGTTGAGGGAACTTCTTCACTGCCATGATGATCGGAGGCCACAAGAACTTGACCCTCGGGTACTTCTTGTTGAGAATCTGGGGAAATTTTCTCCAAAGAAACTGATTCCAGTTGCTTTTCGAGCTCAAGTTCCTGCGGACATAAAATATTCGTTGACCTAGCTTCTTCCTCAGAGATTTCTGGAGGCACATTTGGTCCCGATGGCTGTTCTTGCTCAAGCAGGCTCGATGTCGATGCATCTTCTTTGGATTGACGTTCAGAGATAGACGTCCAGTCCATTTGTTGAGGACAATCTTCTTTAGGTCGCTGATCCAATCCATCAACTAATTCCATTTGTTTCGATGCATCAGTTTTTGATTCATCATCAAAGTCGACAGAAACCTTTGGAGATAGTTGCTGCAACTTTTTATTTGCAACGTCGTCATCATCCAGTGTCGGGATTTGCTCTGCAGATACATTGCTGGGCTGTTTATCATCTACCAGTGGAAGCGAAGGTAACTTCTCCTGCTCTGGCTGCCAGATTAGATCACCGGAACTCTGATTTTTAGATGGCAGATTAAGCAGGACAGGGGAGTTGCTTTGTCTTTCTTTTGATGTGGGGTATTTATATAATGGATTGACCCTTATGAGCTGGGGAAACAATTTGATGTGAAGATTCCATGCCTTCTTTACATCGTGGACTGTTCCGCAAAGATCAACAAACTGCAACAGTTGATTGATGGTTAATTTTCTGGAAAACCAAATGCTAAATTACACAACCCCCCAAAAAGGAACAAGTATGAGAATTTATAAGTCAAATGTTGAAATAGTGTTTTCAGCAAAACTATTGATGAGTAACTGCATCATATTATCAGTTTCTAAAGTTTATTCTTCTATATATATTTGGTTTCGTGGCCAGGCTATTGGTTAATAGTCCTCCAGAAAATCATACTATTATGATACTCCAAGAATGAAGAAAATTTTCTCTCCTCGCCTTCCAAAGTAAAGACATAAAAAGAAAAGAAAACCGAAGACATCCAAAAACTGCAATTGGTGCAAAACAAAAAAGAAAGCAAACTTTGAGAGAAAACTCTAACCTCCAAAAATAAAGTTGATATATACTCTCTATCTTTTATATCCAAACCTTGGGGTCCATCCAATGATGGAGAGATTGCAGTGGTTATAATTGAGTCTATGATGCTCAGTTGTTTAGCTCCACCATGCATCATTGCATGTCTAATCAGTTCCTGCAAAAGTAAAATTCATGAATTGTTTTGCAGGCCTCGGGGTTCCATAACAAGAGGTTTTGAAATGGTTATATTTTAAAAGCTTTTCTTATGATGGCATACTCTCAACAGAATACATCCTTAAAAAGATCCTACTTTGGCAAAACTTTGACATAAGTCGAAGGGAGACTTTAGGTAGAGATCACAAGTTTGATTCCCAACCCCCTCAGATGTATCCAAATAAATAAACAAAGATCTTTCTTTGCCTATCAGCAATAAACATAAACAATGAAAAGAAACCGAACTATGAAAGCAAGCCCTCAAAATTTCCTAAAACCAAGGCCTCAATCATGTTTGACACTTTCATTGTAAAAATCAAACAAATAAGAATACGGGGGTAACCCCAACCAAGATGGCTAAGGATACAAACTTGTAACCACAAGGTCACGAGTTTGAATCCCAGCCCTCTTGGTTTGAGCCAGCCAGCTATGGATAACCTAGGCTAGTTTACCTTCTTGTGATCCTTTGCCGGCTAGGGTCACGGCAGGGTTTACGCAGTACACATCCTCGAATAGTGGTTGCGGGTTTCCCTTGTCACCCCAAATAAATAAGAATACTAAAGTATGAGTCCACCTTAAAACTATGAATCTATGATAACCGTAAAAGGTATAATCATGTAGCTGAAATTTTAACCCCAGCACACTAGTTTGCCTTTCATACAATAGAACTGTTCTCTAAATAACTCATCCATAACACCATAAAAACATACCTCGTAAAGAAGTCTGCTGTCAGGTACCTGTTTTATTCCTTCTATTAATACATCTCTAGAAGTGTCTGCGCCACCTGTGAGCTGGAGGCAAATAGAAGGCAGTTAAGAAAGTTTCAGAACAACTAGTGGATGCAAAATAAAGTATCAAGAAGGCATGTTGGAATTGACACATAAAATTAGTACTACCAATATAAACTATAAAGACACACACACATGACACACAAGTGATAGGCACACTGTTGATTACCTTAAAAGATTTAGTGTCACTTAAATGAATGTCGATATATTTATCTGCCTTCCCAGTGACAGTTTCATGGTTGCAATTCAGAAATAAACAGCAAACCCTTCCACTAAGCTTAATAAGATACAGTAATGTCTCAATAATTTTGCAAAGATTTTTTTTTTTTGAGCTATCCACTGTATAGGAAGCTAACAAAAGTAAGATCTCAAATCATTTCTGTCAGCAGATGCATATTGGAATATTGTAGATTATGTGCATTTTCTTCTCCTAGCTAAATCAATTAGATTGTGTAGCTTTTTTAACTAGTCTCTCCTCCGATCTGGCGGTTGAGAACAAATACAGCTGTATATACTGTTTCAAGTATCTCATAATGTTAAGGAATTCCTGAAAGGTCTTTCTACAATATCTGTGTATGAATTTAAACTGACTACTTTTAGTATGGTCCATTTTAGCAAATTCTTTCCCTTGAAATTACTATAGTAGCCATCAATTAATACATAGATCAAATGAGGCATAACACTTAAGTGGAAATGTATGGAAAAAAGGTGGCAGCTAATATTGAAAGTTCAATGATGCATCAAAAAGTAGAAGTAGAAATCAAAGAGGACAAGGAGAGCAAATTACCCAGGAAAACCCATAAAATCATCAGAGTTCCAATAGCAATATGGTCATACAAATAAAACAAACATGAATCAAAACTAAAAAAGGCCTATTATTCAAAGTTTCTCTGTTCTAAATAGTCTGTCTAAAAATAAATTTCAAGCTGGAAAACCAGTCTTTTAAGTTTATTTTTAACATGCCTATCTGGTAACAAATAAATAGTTGTGAATCAGAGAGTAGTTCATTGTATTGGTTTTGAGTTGCACTCCCTCCATCACATTCCTATTATAACATTTCATTTGATGATGGTCAATGAAATCTAACTTCGACCACATTTTTACAATATATTCTATTAAAATTTTGGAATTTTAATTCTCGATTCATGTAGCACTTTTACGTGGCTTCTTAATCTCAAACTAATTTTCAAAAACTGAATGTTTTTCACATTGAAAGTCAGGTTGATATTTATTCAAATCAACCCAAGAAACAAATATCATGAAAGGGCTAGGACAGGAATAGTTTATACCAGGTTGAATATTCAGTAGAAACAACATCACAAATGGGCCGGTAAACAGAGATAGACAGACAGGCAGACAGAGAAGAAGAATTTTCTTAATGATGGGAGGAGAAATTACAGTTCTGGTTAACTGGTTTAAGTAAAACTATTTAATCACCACTTTTTTATGCTGCAATGTTGGGTATACTCATATTGCATACCATGTGTTTAAGCCGATAATAATGGATGTATAGCTTTGGAAGAAAATGCTGTTTCTCCTTATCTGGCATTGCCCATCTAAGTGCTTTCTCATAAATCTCGCAAGCTGCTTCATCATTTCCCTGAAAATTTCAGTAGGCTATAAGTCACCGTAACTCATTACTCATTAGTGAGAAACCTTTTCCAGATTGAGGGAAATTCAAAGAACTTGAGACATACCAGGCGCTTTTCCATGTTTGCTTGTTTTACAACACTTTCAATGAAATAGATATCACAGCCTGAATCATAATTAGAAAAGGATGCACGAGCACCAGCTAAATCCCGTATTTGTTCGCTGAATCTGGCAGAGAAAAGATGGATCCCTGGAACATTCTGCTAATACATATTAAAATATGTCAAAGTCTTTAATCATTTTCAATTCACAACCCCAACTGGCTGATTTCTCTCCCACTATAGAGTATGGCTCATAATAAACAAACCAAAATTCAATGATTTAATATATTAACAATTTAACATGCAACTGATGGATACATTTTTGGTTTAGCAAGAACGAGCATATACTTATTAAAAGCATAATAAGACCAATCAAGCAACAGTAGAATATATAACAAATGAAGTGACTGATGTTAATATGCCATTAAAGTGAATATTAGAATAAGTACTCAGAATTATTTATGCATAAATAATAGAACCTTACATTTAGAAATACTGTTTTTGCCCGCTCTATAGCAAGCAATGCCAACTCTCGTCCCCCCTGAGCCTCCATGAAGTCCACATAGCGCATCCAGAATTCAGGGTAATTAGCGCATGATATCAAGCATCTCTCATAAAGTTTCAGTGCCTGCACACAACGTACATTGAACTCTGAACTATGACCAAACAGATATTTGAATAAACCTTGATGAAAAAGAAAGCCTACCCAATCAAAATCCTCTTGCTTTTCAATAAAGTCAAGATACCGATGCCAGTTGTTTAGTTGATCATCGTCTATAGGAGTTATATGAAAATAACGCCTTTGGATATTTGATTCGAAGCTTTTTATTTTTTCATCCAGCTGGCATGCTTTCTGATACAGCTGATCACCAATAAATTTATATCTATGTAATGCTTTACACCTCACAGATATATCACAAGGATCCCAGAGGTCATTGACAACCTGAGAAATTTCTTTGTCAGATAGTGCAGATGCTCCATTATACAACTCTTCTGCTTGCACTTCAAGGTTTCCATTGTTCAGAGATCGAATCTCCTCCTCCAAAATGCTTACAAGGTCCTTAAAGCTGGAAAATGTATGGCACAATATTTCAACGAGTCATGACAAAAACTAAGGTGACAACAGGGAGTTAAGCATACTGCATTGGAAGTTAAATGCATAAATATGAACATATAACCAATCAAGAGTTCAGGTGGAACTTTATTTATGTATAACACTATAAAAGCAATCAAAAGCATTAATATACAAGGTTAGTATAAGTTAGTTTCAGTTGACAATATGAAAAACTAGCAACATGAATATTTTATTACTTTACTCTTAGAGATCTTTTAGACACACACACACACAAACAAAGAAATCTTCAGCCTCCCACTCTCCCATCATTTAAGTGTAACTCCCCACACTTTTCACTTTTGAACTTGATGTCAAAAATCTATCAGCAAAATCGAGCACAATAATTTCTTTTCATATAACTATAGCATTTAGATTACAATAACCCTCCAGTTTTATTGGTTTTTCTTCTGATAGGTAAATGTAAAAGTCAGACACTGTGCAAAACTCCAACATCAAGCAAATGGGGGGAAAGAAGGTACTTCTGTCTTGAGAGGGAAATGCAGTTTCATTAAATACACAATTAATACAAAATTAAAGGGGTGACGACAGCTCTATACAAAAGATTCAGCTATTGAAGCATGCTTCCCATTCACTACCATTATCAAGATAGAAAATAACACACATGTCATGCAAGTACAAACAAACAAAAATCATTAACCAATATGGATGTCAACATGAGAAATAGAAAGCAAAGGAAGTCATACATTTTATAATATTTCTTTAGTTTCTGTGTAGGGAAGCGTAGAGCCTGAGCATAAACTTTAGCAAGAACGTCCCACTTCTGCTGGGAGAATTCAAATACCATGTATTTGTCCCATAGCACATGACAATAATAATCCTTCCCTACAATAGCCAAGCCTTTTTGAAACAATCTATCAAACAAAAGATATGGAGATGGATATTATTCAAATTATTATGAATAATTTATACCAAGCCTTTTTGAAACAATCTATCAAACAAAAGATATGGAGATGGATATTATTCAAATTATTATGAATAATTTATCTCAGTAAATATGAAATAACCACACTGACATGCACAGCCAGAGATGATTGGCAGCCAAAACAACTTTGGTCCTAAAAGCATCATCTGTCAATCACAGATGCATGTAAACATAACAAATAATCTAATAGTGGATCACTGGATCCATATGTTTGAATATACTCCAAAATATTTAGAATTCTTATGAATGAGTAGACGACTGTGACTCATTGTAACAGAAGCAGATACTATTACGAAGAAGATACATTTTGCTTCTGTACCTAATGAACTGAAAATTCTCAGGTTATTCATACTTCATAAGGAAATGTTCTGTATTATATGCAGATGGAGTGTTGAACATTGTTCATGCATAAATCTGTTGTTGTAACTTCCTCTACCCCCCCCCCC
>NC_044916.1:5357291-5373346 GCF_003576645.1 Ipomoea triloba
CCCCCCCCCCCCCCAACCCCATCCAAAACAGAAACCACAAAAGAGTGCATCCTTTACTGTGAGTCTCTACTCTCTAATTTGAAACACCAGACTTAGAACAGGTACAGTTTCTTTCTCTTTTGTTGTTTGAAAGCTATTTTAAACTCTATTCTCAAAAAAATTGGCCTTTCTTCTTGATCCATTTGGAGCCTTGATGATTTTTAAATGGGAAGCCAACTACATTACGGGAGTGATTTGGAAACTTTTACTGGTATTCAGTTAGAGCATTTTCACTATGCATGAATAGAAATGTCATAAGTGTGATATGTGAATTAACTTTCCAAGAAAATTTTACTACAGATTATTATTGCATGACAATGTCCAAGAACTTACCTACGAACATCATCTGGATCATCAGAATAAGTTATGGCAAAGAGGCAATATTCATACCACAAACCGACAGAGAATGGTGTTAACTCAACTGCCTGCTCAAAGGTTTCAACAGCCTTATCAGCATTACATAGCCGGGCCTTGTGATAAGCATATCGCTTCCAATACCAGTGACATAATGGGAACTTCGACAAAAGGGAGTCATAAGCCAAAGAAATCATATCTATGTCATCCTGAAAGAATTTCAAGAGCAGATTTCACTTGCACCATCCATGAAACCTCAAAATAGAGTTGAATATTATATGCACCATCCTCACCCTCCTTTCTCCCTCATACACAAAAAAGCTAATGCACATAGCGAAAGCTTCTCAAAGACTGTAATATCACAAAGAAGTATAGACATAAATACTATCCAAGCACTTTTCCAAAGAAAAATTTTATATTTTTAATGGTAAAATATTAATTTCAGAGGAAGTTGATGACCTACTAAGCGCTCTACAATTACTATCACTGCACCAAAATAGATATCAGTAATTTTTGTGCACTATCTTGGTGCAGTTGTAATGATAAATACATATCATTATTTATTCCAAATTTCATAAAGAAAACTGGCCTCCGAAAGCTAACATAAATGAAAAACAAAGAGTCCAACTACATCAAAGCCCATTGATTCAGCAAATGTCAGAAAGTGGTATCCTTGAAAGACTTCTGCTTCAGTAAACAAAGAAATGGAAAAAGAACTAATATCCCAAAGAACGGTCTGATACGGTCATTTTTACCTTTTTCATGAATATATAGCATTTCATTCAACAAGGTCTTCATCATTTTTCTGTTCTCAAACTCCCAAAATTTAATACTAACATTTCTTTGTATACATCAGAAGAAAACACAAGATAGAAAATTACATAAACCTAGACCACTCCTACCATATCAGCAAAAAAGAGAAGGTTAATCCTGTTAGGAGGGTCAAAAATATGAAGACCATACAATAGGTGCTCATGAAACAAACCCTCTTCCTCAACTGAATGCAGAATGAGGTATTTTCACAATCAATAAACAAACCCTCTCTATAGCTCCAGTACACTTACCCAGTGCATAAAAGGTGATCACAATCCTCACTATGCCTCAAACACAAAAACACAGATCACATATTCAACTCTGTTCTGATATGCTTGTGTTATCCAAAGAGCATTTAAAAATAGACACAGTTTCTGTGAACATGTCATGGAAGATAAATAGAGCGCACAATGAATAGGAAATGAAAACTCCCAACAGGATCAAGTACTAGGGGCAAAAAAGGCAGGCTTTGCATTGACTGTAAGTCCTCCACAAGGCATGGTAACAGCACTGGGATTTAATATGCTTTACAATAATATTGTCTATCACCATTTTCCTTGCTTCAAGATGGGTGATTGTGACATTCCGCTCTTATTTAGGTATAAAAACAAAATTGTTCCCCTTTTGTTTGTCTTTCAAACTAATTTGATCTGAATGTCTGGACTCTGGAGTAGCTGTGAATCTAATGTTTCAATTTTTTTTTCTTCAGCTGTGTCTATTTCTCTCAATTTCAGGTTATATTGTTCTTAAATTCTGAATGTTCTGCAATTTCTACAAATTTGTAAGACCAATTAGTATTATTTTTCATACTTTTTTAAAAACAAGTCAGTTGGTTTCTATCGTCACTTGTAACCTGTAACATAGTAAACCTCTTACCGAACACATAAACACAAATAAGACACCAAAAATGCCCAATGCATTCTTGGCACAGTTCACACACCATAGTGCATGAGACTTCAGTTCTGGACATTTTTGTGTTTAGACTGCTATCATCAACTAAACCAAATTCTCAAAATGCATTTTAATGGCTTCAAACTAATAATTGGTATAGAGCACAGTCACCAACTATAAGGCAGAGTATAAGTTCTGTAGAATAGACAACTTACAGGATGAATTTTCTCAATTTCTGTGATCAGTGAGTTCCAAGCACCAAAGTCTAGTGAGTCTCCATTAATCAGTTGATGAAGTCTTTCACGGCAGCTATCTACAAAACAAGAAACATAGCTACATTTGTGGCACCAGGCAACCCCAAAATACGCACACATGTGATACGCCATATGCTCTCCTAAAATTTTGGGTAGAAGTAAATGTACCAGGGAAGTACTGCAGAGATCCCAATATTATGGACATTTACATATATCAATAAACATACTTGAGTGTACAATAATTCAAACACATAAATTTAAGTGAATTTTTTAAATGAAAACTAACACTGAAAGAGTGATAGACTTTTTCAAAAACAAGCAACTATTCCAGGGTATTTGCACCAAACTTAATCAGGAAAATTTTGATTAATGATTATAGTAACATCAGCTTAGTTAGTGAATTTATTCAGAATCAAGGAAAATTATAATCCAGATGACTGTTTATGTTTCCTTTAAAACAAAATTTGCTACTTCTTTAATTTGTTTCAACATTTTTTTTCCTGAAAAATTGGTCAAAATGAAAAGAACTCTAATACCACTATTGTACTTGTTGGAGATCTGTGATTCAGACAATAATAGGTTTTGAAGAGAAATCAAGTAATCAACACATTTACCATAAGAGATCCACCAATTAAGTTTCTGCTGTAGACATTTTCATACACAGAGATATAATTTCATCATTTAAATTATAATTAAAGTCAGGGACATATCCATGTACAAGCATTTACAAACATCCGTTTCTTCAATGAAAACCAAGAATCCAAGAGTGAAAAATTAGTAGGATTATAAACCTGCAACTGATTGAGCTTCCTCTAAAGCATTTTCCATTACGACATCACCTTGAACTTTCCTACTCTCTGCATTAATAAATTCAAACACGGAGATGCAAACTCGTAAAGATCACTGCAAAAGGTTCAAACTTTGGGCATATATCCTCAAATGGCACACCCGCATACACACATAACACTCTAAAACCATAAAGGCGAGATGAAACATCAGAGTTTAAGTGAGAAAATAGGTAGCTGAGCTTGAACCTTCAGAGAATTGGGGTCTGTTTGCGACATCGGAACTCTGAGAATCCATGTAAAGCCAGAGAGAATGAGAGATTACTGACACCGAAACTGGTTCCCCTCGCCGAGAACTAGGATAACTGTGACATCACACTCGATGTACGGAAAGGTAGGCGGTTACAGGTGGCGCTGCAACGCCGGAAAAGGAGAGTGTGAACGGAGGAGCATCGGAGCTTGTTGGATTATAATTTTCATTTGATTGGGTTATTGGGGTTTAAGGTCGTAGAGGTCAAGCCGAAATTATTCGGTAGCAAATCTTGCACTTCTGTATTATTGTACTGAAACTTGTTTTTATTTTATTTTTAAAACTTTTTTTGGGTGGCTATAGAATCGTAGTCACTACTTTTAAAAAAAAAATAATAATAATAATAAGGTCCAAATCGATCACAATACATAATTTAAAAAATATAATTAGGACATTACATTAAAAAAAAAATTTTAAAAAGTGCCCTTAAACATATGCAATTTCATATTTTTTTTAGTGTTATTAATTCTGTTACAGTAACATCTGTTCATATATATTTTTCTAAGCTACTGAAACTCAATGAGTTAATATCGATCGACCCATTCATGTAGTCTAACCACAAGTTCTCTAGCTATGCAATTTCACTTAATTCATTAATGTCATGTTTGGTTGGATGGAAAATGGTTTCCAAAAAGTTGAGGAAAATGAAAGATTATAAGTTGTTTGGTTGGATAGAAAATGATTTCCATGGAATTTAACTTTCCAAATAAGAAGGAAAACAAATTCCTAAGTAGAGTTAAGTATTTTCTTTTTCAAAAAAGGTGGGAAGAAAGTATTAAGTTTTGAACTATTTTACCCTCAACCAAATTTATTAATTACACATGTATATATTGTCAAACCATTATTATTAAGGGCATATTGGTCTTTATATTCATAATTCATTATCATTCTAAACCTAACCAAATAATGGAATTCATATTCCCAGTAAAATAATAGAATTCATATTCCCAGTAATTTCTTTTCTACCAACCAAACAGTGGAATCTGTTTTCCTAATAATTTATTTTTTATGAAATTTAAATTTTATTTTTTAAAATATTTTCCAGCGAAATGGAATTAATATTCCCAGTAATTTCTTTTCTACCAACCAAATAGTGGAATCTGTTTTCCTAATAATTTATTTTTTATGAAATTTAATTTTTATTTTTTCAAATATTTTACAGCGAAACTAACGCACTTTAAAATAAAAACTTAAATTCTCCATTTCCCCCAAATCTCCGCACGCCTAATACGCCTATCATCATCTCCAAAAAGGGTCAAAGCCCAAAATGAAGCAAGGTTTTGAACCTAAAATCTCTTGTCTAAACAAAGAACACTTTACCACTACACCACACATTCCACTTGTTTTATATTTGTTTAATATGTATAGTAATACTTTTCTTTTAAAGTACTAAAGTTTCAAAAAGGAAAATGGATTCACAGAATCAGATCATAGAAGGTAAGGATTAACATCCCTCTTTGTTAGATTGCTACTATAGGTGTGTTTCAATTATTAGTCAAATTAAATTATCTTGCAAATTTGTCATCTTTTCATTCATCACATAACATCTTAAATAGCATCACAATGTACTAATTTTAAACAAGACACCAAAAGTTTGATAGTCTAAAAACACATGTATCCAAACCGTACGTATTAAATACTAATACACAATAATGAAAAAATAATTCATGAATCCAATAAGTAATTGATGATTTCTTGGGCTGAAAATGGTGTAGAATCTCTTGCACGAATTGAAAACTGTAGTTTGCCCTTAGTTTTTTCACGCTTTATTTCCTATATCATAAGTAAAGAAAATGTTAAGCTATACAAAACTTATGAGCACAATTACTTTGTTTGGAAAACTAAAATTGCCACTCACATGTAATTTTTAGGGTTGAGTTTCTGTGTAATTTCGTACAAAGAAACAAAAAAGAGGATACTAAGTCTTATCTTTTGTGATCTGATTTTGTGAATCCATTTTCCTTTTTGAAATGTTAGTACTTTCAAAGAAAAGTACTACTATATATATTAAACAAATATAAAACAAGTGGGATGTGTGGTGTAGTGGTAGGGTGTCCTTTATTTAGATAAGAGGTATTGGGTTTGAAACCTTGCTTCATTTTGAGCTGAATTTTATAGTTTTATGCCAAATCACAAAATTGTGACATAGCAATTTCAATGCCACATGGACAGACTTAACGGAAAAAATAAACGGTGTTAAGTATTGTCCTGACTAAATTGAACAGTTACTAACAGTGATGAATCTGCACAAATTATACAACCTGTACCTGCTGCCCATGATGTTATTATGGTTTATGTGGATGCAGCAGTTTTCTCAGACCAGGATCAGGCCTTTTTTGGTTGCATGGTATTGGATGGGGATGGAAGCTTCTTGGCAGCCCGAAATGGTTCTTTAAGGTGTTTAAACGATGCTCATTTGGCCGAGGCTATGACTGTTAAAGAAGCTCTTTCATGGGTTAAGGAAAGAGATTATACTAAAGTTAAGGTTCTCTCAGATTGTCAGACGGTTTGCTTATTGTTGAATGGTTCAGGATCTGATTTATCTTACGCTGGATGTGTTATTAGTGCATGTCAAGAATTAAGTCGACACTTTGAAATAGTGTCTTTTGAGTATATTTCTAGACCAGTGAATAAGTGTGCTCATGCCTTAGCTAGAGCGGCTCGTTCGCAAACTGGTCCGTCTTGTTGGACTTCTTCTATTCCCGATTGTATTGTTCGATTGATTTAATAATATTGGATGTTGGTTTTCAAAAAAAAAAAAATAGAGACTAAATTGAATTAAATAGAGACTAAATTGAACAAAACACTATAGTACACGAACCTTACAGGTACTTTGGCCCTGTTTGGTAAATAATCAGCCTATCAGCCAATTTTGGCTTATTTGACCACTATTTAGTTGTTTGGTTAATAAGCTTTTTGTAATTCCAAAATGCTAAAATTCAAAAGGTTACTCAAATAGTCTTTTCAATTAGCTTTTTGATAAAAGAAATTATACCAACAGCTATCAGCTAACAGTTAATCTATCAAACAATTTTCTACAATAAACTAATGTTATCAACTAATCATACTTTTTAATCCAAACAGCCAACACAATCCGCTAACAGTCATTTACCAAACAACAAATTTGACCCTAAAAAAAAAGTGTTGTTTTCAGTCATTACTGTCAAGCCCACGGGCTACAACACCTATATCTAGAAATATTGACAGATGGCAATTGGCGACCTATGACAATGTTACTTGATTGTTAAGTTCTTGGGAGTGCTGTCACCGATCCATCACTCTGAGCTATACTGCTATCTCCTCCCACTATCTGACTATCTTCCCCAATTAGTCGGCGAAAACGATACAGAGAAAATGCTGAGTCTTTCTCTATCCTATCCATCCCGCTCCTCTCTCTACAGCAATGGCTTGCTTTCTTTGAAGTCTCCTCCGCCTTTTCACCGCCCCACACTTTCCCGTTTCTCTTCTCAATCCCCTTCGCTCCAAAGCTCCACCTTTCTTGGCTACAAATACAACCCCCTCAGGTAAAAGGTTTTCAAATTTCGTTTTTCTTTATAGCATTCATGGTTTGTGACCTTAGTCTCAGTTAACCTGTTCAAAAAAGTTTTGATCTTTAAATGAGAAATTCTTGATTTTTTTTTTTTAAATTTTCTATTTCATATGCATCTGTTTCAGTGTTTCGGTTGATCTCAAGGGAGGGATGAAGAAGAGACTGAGAAGTGGAGTGGTTTGTTACTCTGCGGCTCTGACCCCTCGAAATCTCCATTGGGTCTGCACTGTCTCCTCTGTGTAAGTAAATATTTTTTTCACTGTTTTTGTTATTATTATTTTTACTGTTTGCGCATCCTTTCTTATTTGTAAATGTTTGGCAATAAAAGTATAGCACAGTCTCTGGTCTTCCTTTCAAGCTGTTATCTTGATCTTGGATATTCTCATTTTCTAATAAAATTTCAATTTTACCATGGTTCACAGCTAAATGTTTTTTTTTAATTGATTCCTACTTTCCCAAGCTGAAATGATCAGTCTAGAAATTTGGATTGGTCCTAAAGACCCAATGAAAGTATAAATATTTGCTTAGACATAAGACTATATGATGATTCTTTTCCTCCATTTTCCTCTGAATCTTCACATGATTACTATGACATTGGGGCTATTTTTAGGTCAATGCTGTTTAGTATAAGTGTCAAGACTTGCATGTTTTATTCTCACAATTATTCGATTCTCTTCCTTAGGGTTTTGATGCTTGCCAAGGGAACTTCTATTCACAAATCTTTTCTTGTTCCTTTGTTTGCTTTGCAAGCCCCTTCAACTCTCGACTCATGGATCAAGTAAGCCTCTCTCCTTAATTTTTGTGGTTTATCATCATGGTGAGTGCATGCTATTAAATTCCAAGCTTCAATAAACAAATTGAACGTTGATTTGCAGGGGTGAGTATGGCTTTTGGACAGCATTCTTAGCACTGCTTGTTCGCCTTTTTTTCTTCTTTCCTGGTAAGTTTTATGGTAGTTTCTGTGCTTTGTTATATTGGTCACTCTTTAAGTAATATAGTATACCCAATCAACATTATTTGAAACATGGAGTTGCCTATTTTAGAAATCTTAGAAATGTCAGATAGAAATTCCTGGTTTTTTTTTTCTGCTTGTTAACTTAAGACTTGATGAAATGAACACGAGGGCTTCACCCATACTGAGCCTAATATTGAATCTCTTGTTTTCTGCTTTGGTATTTTATTTCATTTCTTTGACGAGTAAAAATGTTGCAGTATTCATCTTTTTCATAATGAGAAAACCATACGAGGGCAAATCAGTTAAGAAATTTCAAATTCAAAAGTTAATACTACTAATCTTGTTTCACAAAATAAATCTTATTCCCCTAACATTTCTAGAGGGGAAAATAGAAGGAAAAGAATAACAATTAAGAATGTGGCAAATCAGTTGTGTCTTACTGCATTGCATGGAAATTGAACCAAACAAGTGGAAATACCAATTTTGAGTTGTCAAAGATGCTCATATTAAAGATACCTGAGATTGGCCATCCAACTTCTTTATTTTCAGGTGAACTGGAACTTCCATTTATTGCATTACTGATGGTAATTGTGTCCCCTTATCAAGTTTCAAACTTAAGGTTAGTAAAATTCATTTGCTGACTTCATTAGCATTCTAATTTGTTTATATCGATGTTCAATTCCTCTTTATTGCGCTTGGCAGGGGGACAAAGGAGGGGGTCGTTCTTTCCTTACTGATATCAGCGTATCTAGCTTTCCAGCATTTCTCACGGATTGGAAGCTTGCGAAAAGCATTTGATCAAGGTTCAATCATTGCAACCCTAGCCATCTTGTGTATTGTTGTTGTACCTTGGTTGCTCTTGATCTGAACTGAATAGAGAAGCATCATGAAATTGGCTTCTCATGTAAATTATTGGGCTAATAATATCCATATTTCTTTTAATCTTTGACAATGAGGAGGCATAAAAATCACTATAGTCAGTTCATTTTGTTGGACTCGTTAAAAGTTACACCTTCACATTCTTGCACGATGCTTTAAACTTTAAGGTTTTATTTATTTATTTATTTTGTATTACACTATTACCGATGCTTGAAAGAATGTCTCAAGGGTCAAGGGCAGATTGTTAAGAATAAGGATCACAGGGAAAATTGTAAAGTTTCAACCTTGTGGGGGTTTAGAATGATCTTAGTTTAAGATTAGGGTTAATGGTTCAGCTAATCTTTAAAGGCTTTCTAGCATTGAGTAAGTTTCCCAGTAATGGAGTATTTGTCTTCAGAGCATATGTCGGTTCCCGGGGCAATGTACATGACTTCTTTTGCTAAATAAATTGAACTGAGATTTTGTGGTCTAAAATATTTATTAACTGTGGAATTAAAGCTATAAAATGCTGACTACATCAAGATGCTGTTCTTCACTATCTCCTGGCTTCCTACTGGTGCTAAAAGCCATACAAAGGTGAAAAATAGCAACTGCCTCTTGGTGAAGGGTCATGAGCTCTCGAGCATCATGACGATTCCCTCTGCCTCTTAAGAGAGATTATAGTGTGTAGAGGCGCTAAATGAATTGTTGTCTTGTTGCAACTTCAATGGCCAAATCCTTCATTTATTCTGACTTTAGATATGGTTTGTTGCAATGAGCGATAGGATAGAAACCATGACACCTAGTATTAGATTTCCTGAGAAGGCGTATGCCGAGTTGGGGGAACCTGTTGGTGCTCCATAGTCTGTTGGTTCCGGAACATAGCCTGTTGTTTGTCCAGCTGGTGGATACAGGCTCACCGGTGTTGGTATGCTGTATAGGAAAAAAATACAAATGAATATATACTTGTTTTAAACAAAGTGTAATTGAAATTCAATTAAACCATTTTTTCCTTGCTCTAAGCCAAGTATTATCAAAATTCAATGTGATTTAGAAATTTTACCTTGGCGGCATGGGGGTTGGAGGAGGCATGGGGCTTGGAGGTGGCTGTGCAGGGGGTGTGGGGGTAGCTTTCGGTGATGCATAGTGACAGTTCCCAGTACCTGTAGGGATTGAAGGATAACATAGGGGAAAATAGAACTGTCATGATCTAATAGACTAAAGTAGTATGATAAGTAATCTTGAATTGCCCCCGGGGCATAGCTCAGTGGTCGGAAGGTTAAGTGTGGGTGTAGTGCCTAGCGAATACCCGGGTTCGAATCCTCACTGGGAGAGGAATAAACCTTGGGAAAAAAGCAAAGCACTCATACCTCGCGATTTACCTCCTCTCACAGAACCCAAGGGCATGGGTGAGAGGGGCCTATAGGTTTGGGGTTCAAACTTATAAGTAATCTTGAATCTATGAGATATTAGTTTTGCATAAGATATAACATAAGGTAGAAAACAAGAACTAAGCATGTAACCTCATTGCCGGGTTACAGTATATTTCTTATTTTGATATGTAAAGTCGGGTAATCTAAACGATAGAAAAATAGGAGAAATTATTAAGACATGATGTGATTTTTGTACGAGTTTCTTACTTGGATCAGTAGTAGCAAGCTGTGCTGTTCCTCCAAAGACACAGCTGGTAGGAACTGGGTTTTTTTGGTAGTAGTCATTGAATGCATAAGAGGCATGATCTTTAAGCGTGTTCGGGTCATAACAACTTGCACCTGGCTGAATGGCTGAACAATCTGCACCACCAAATCCACAAGCATAGTCGAGGGCTACCTGTAAAGCAGTCTCTGAAGCACCTGGGTTGGCAATACACCATGACCCGCCTGAGGTTCCAGGACCATTTGTTGGCGTGGGATTTGTAGTTGGGTTTGGATTTGTTGCCCCTGGATTGGGATTGGGATTGGGGTTGGGGTTGGGGTTGGGATTGGGATTAGGATTTGTTGTGCCTGGATTGGGATTGGGATTAGGATTCGGATTTGTTGTGCCTGGATTGGGATTAGGATTAGGATTAGGATTTATATCTGGATTTGGATTGGGATTAGGATTAGGATTTATATCTGGATTTGTGTCACTTGGCGGTGTAGTTGGATTGATGATGGGAACATTATCTGGAGCCGTATCAAGCTGGTTATCATACATCGTTCGGGAAAAGGTAATTTGCTCATCTTGAAAACCTATTTTTTTGCTTTTCCTGATTGCTTCTGAGGGGTGTTTCTCTGATATGCTTGTACCTGAAGAAACAGTAAACCACATTGATACTTTCCTTCTGAATATGTTTTCTTCAATTCCATATCCTCATCAAGAATTTAACACAATCCTTGAACAGACAGACTCCCACATTCTAGGATTTGCATACATGCATGCAATCATCTCCTATAAGTTTTGTCGAAAACTGCATCATCTTAACTCATAATGCTGGATTCAGAACGAATATTTACAAAAGATTGTATAGATATAAAGCACTGTTCTTCATGCATATTTCCATGTTTTAAAGCATATCTAGCTGTGAAGGCATAGCCAGCCAGAAACCTTTTTTTGTTAGACCACGAGGTGTCCTGAGTAGACCCTAACTATAGGAGTCCCCTTTAAGCCAATACCATACTCAGACTAATCCTTGTTTGCACCGGGCCAACCCAATTAAAGGGTGAAGTGTGTGTATGGTGCCTAGTGGCACCGATGCTGATAATACCAGGTACAATCATATCTACTATTTTTTCTTGTACCGGATACTATCAGCACTAGTACTAATAGTACCTGATACAATCAAGTATATCATAATCATACATGATTGTGCCTAATACTATCGGTACCATAGAAAACTCCTGAAATTCTATTATTCTGCAATTCTTATGTTTCGAAATCTGCCAATATTATCTGATCAGATGTTTTTTGCTGCTCATACATCAGATGAAACTCGAGAAAACATTACCTGGAAGAAGGAAGAGACAGAAGAAGAGACATGAGATGGCACTGCATGGAGCTCCTGAACCCATCCTTCCAGTTGCAATGAATAATAATGTCTTGTTGTTAATGGCTCTGATGGGTTGACAGAAAATGGGTGATTTCTCAAAGAAGAGAAGCAATAGAAATAATGTATGCTGTGAGGGAGAAGCCATTTTTGGAGGAGATTGTATATATATAAATAATAAAGTGTGAAGAATCAAAGGTTTCTTGGATTAGAGCAGAGGTTAGTGTTATGGAATAAAAGAAAACTTAGGGGAGGAGGCATTGGATAGGTGGGAAGTGCAAGCAAGGGAAGGTGCCTAAATAGGAGAAAAGATGTTTGGGGAGGGCCATAGGGGAAAAAGGGGAGATCTGTTTGGAAATGCAAGTCTCAAGCTTTTTCAATGGTGGTTTTCTGTACAAATAACCATGTTGCAGCAGCATGGTGTTTTACAAAAAGGCCCCGTAGGGTTAGCTCAAGTGGTCGACTATTTGACTTAAAGTTAGCATTTTACTGGTAGGATGTTCTAACACTTTGAGGGCTCTCCAAATTAACAAAAGTGTCGAGATGGGTCCCATTTGTGCAAAATCAATGACAGGACTGACTGGGAGGCTGTTTGGGCGACTCGGGATTTAGGATTGGTCTGGCGATATCATAAAACACAGAATTTGTCTTCGTACCCCCCCACCCCCATAACTCTCAAGTGTCTCTACCTTTTTGGTGATGTGTACAGTGGAAAGACAAGAAACTGGCAACAAAAAATTGGATGTTGCAGACACCTGGTGCTTTCTAAAATGGACAATCTTAAGATGCAAAGTGTCTAAAGATGGGCTACAACCTTGTAAGTTAAAGGTTTCAAGCTCATTTAAAAATTGCTTTTTGATACCATTCTTGAGATTGGTGGCTCTAATCAGGAGTTTGGTCGCAGGGTTGAATATTGTTTACGTTTCTTTAGGAATCTCTCTTTCTCTCTCTTTCCCATGATGATAATATGATACGGAGTATTATATTACGGATCCTGTTACTTTATTTATTTACTATTTTTCTGCAAGATTTTATACAAGATTAATAATTAAACCTTAGAACAAGTTCTTGTTTAACTTAGATTGTGCTTTCGAGCTCGGGGCTTGAGCTAACCTCACACCTTGGTTAATCATGCACCCCTAGCCAACATGTCTGGGGCTAAGATCATCAATTGTTATACTGTGAATCTTGATACAAGCAATGTTGCAGAAGGCACTAGGCGGCCGGGCCGCCTAATTTCCACTCAAAACGAAAATTAATTATAAAAAAAAAATTCGATGACTCAACTAAGTTCGGAGTTAACTCGGCCATTTAAGCAACCAGCTGATTAGTAACAGCTTACACGCCGTTTTACCTCGGCCTAGGAGCACCTAGTACCTAGCCACCTAGGTAGGCCTAGGTTGATTTTTACAACATTAGACACAAAATCATTTTTCATATGAACTTGTATCAAAATATAATAGATATATAATCTATAATATACTAAAAATGAATTTATATCAAGATTCAACTTGCAAGATGAATCTCAAAATACACGATATAATTTGCCCGAGACATATGAGTGAGCTAACTATTTCCTTCATCAATAATTTATGTAATAAGCGCGCTAAAAGATCTAAGCATGTTTGGATTGTTAAATCTAATAGTGTATTACACGAGAGAGAAATGAAACGCAGTGTGAAAGAAAATGAACATGTATTTACATTGGCTGACCACAAATCCTACCAAGAATTTCATGTTTTCTACTAGTCTTAGGTTTTCAGTCCAAAAGCATCTCAGAAGAATATAATCTGATTCTGTATAGACATCAATATACTGCAAGTATCACTTTATGTACAAAATATCCTAGGACAAATCGGCAGATTTCTTCTACCAGAACCTTTACACGCAAGGATCACACCATATGACCAGTTGGCTTTTTGGTTTAGTAAACTTTAATCAACTGCTTGCATCTTCGTCCCTTTTCACTGTAAACGATTGTTTTTGGGTTGAATTAAAGAACCCAATGAAGGAAGTCCAAGCGATAAATCCATCCAGACATGGATAATGATCTGAAGTGGAAGAGCTCGGGAACCACGAAACCTATATACACACAATGGATTAGGCAATAAGGAGATTGGGAAATCCAAGAAAGAGATGGGTAATTGCAAACCATCGGAAACCTTGGTGTTATCCGTCTTTTGGCTTGTGACATTTAGACAGGTGTTTGGAGACTTCGTTCCAAGCTGCAAGCATTTGATGCGTGTGTATATTAGATTATAGGCGGAGGACACTTCCCTCTTTCATTATAACTAATGGACTGAAAGGTGCTTACCAGGGAGATTCCTGAAATCAGGCTCAATACCGTTGCCGTTAATGTCCATGTGATTTGGTGTGACATACTTCCCAATAGTAACAACTACACCCGACCCATCTTGAAGCTCGAAGACAGATTGAATCAGGCCCTGCCCAGCAAAAGTAAACAATGTATTGAGTTATTGAATACTTGCCACGCCATTGCTCTCTATATTAAGGACGTATCCCATAGAAATTCTTGGGGATCATCAAAAGGGACAGAGTAAAACTTTCACTAGCAGTACGCGTAAATATATTGCAATATTCTTTCCATACATTTTATTACTACTCAAAATTAGAGTACTTGTATGAAGATTTTGAAAAATCCAATAAATAGTAAGACCTTTCCATAAGTCCGTTCCCCAACAAGGACAGCTCGGCAGTTATCATGAAGTGCAGTAGCAACCTGAGGTGAAAATCATAGTTCAAGGAGTGTTCATTGTGACAAAATATACCATAGGAAAAGAGTACAGTTTGAGTAGCTCACAATTTCACTGGCACTTGCTGTATTTTTATTCACCAGAATCTGCATTAGAAGTCAGAAGGTAAAATAATCCATACAATAGAAGTATAGAGACAGAACTACCAGATAAGTAGCCAGCTACAACTTTTACATTAAGATTTGGTGTTGCAGGCATTCTTATTCAGTAGATCATCAATGGAAACAGTGCTAGACCTAAGACTCCAACATGCAAATCTGCCAAACTATTTTCAATATTTTGTCCTATAATGCTTACTGTGCAATCTACAAATACAATAGTAAGTTCCATTTTTTGTCCCCAAATTTGAATAGCTAAGTTGCATTTCTTTCCACCTCTTACAAACCTAGTGGTGCTCAGGAATACACATCACTGTCTTAAATTAGGAACGATTTTAACACAATTTGGAAGTTGGGAAAATTGTGGACCTTGTTTATAATAAAACACAAAAAGGAGAGAATTTACTCAGATTCCATATAACCAAAAATTAGTTACTCTACTAAGAGAATAGTTGCTTACAATAACAGGGGTAGTAATTAGAGGTGGAGCTTCTGCAACAATACTTCGTGTGTACTGTGGATCCCTTCCAACAGTGTAAGTTATCTGCCCAAAATCAGTAGGGTAAAGCAAGTTATTAAATATTAAGAATATATGCATATTCCTTTACAATGAAGCTTCAATTCTTAGTATCAATAATTTACAAATTGAGCATACCGTCTCCCCTTCATTTAGAAAAAGTTTGGCAATTTCAACACCAGCCTGAAATAGAGAAAGTACAGTTAGGTATGATGATAAATTCCAAAAATGTCAATGAATGCATATACGACTCTAACTAAATTCACGTCTTATAGGGTCAAGGAATACTATAATGTAGAGTAGAATTTTTTTCTGAAACATAAGTGAGATTGAAAAGAATAACAAGTTGAATGCATTTTTTACAGTCTACTATTGATGAAGATATGGAGACTCAAAATTATCAGTTTTTCCTTGCTCAACTTTTCATATTATTAATACATGTATTTTTAAGTGTGTGCATGTGGAAAGAAACAGAACAATAAATTATCAAATCAAGTCCAATCCACAAAGTTTTTTATGCGGATTTCTTGGAGAAAAGATCAATGGAGGAAGATGCCAAGAAGGACAGAGTCTGAGAGCTCAAAAATGAAAGAAGGCCAATGTATGCAGCATACTGGCATGAAAATAGCAACGCAGAGACAAATCACATTTCCATTACTTGTAAGCTGCAGCTTTGCTCTTTGTTTCTCTTATTATTATTATTGGTTTCTCCTTCCAAACTCCACATAAGAGAGAAAATGGTGATTTAAAAAAAAAAATTACAAAATACCTCATTTACACCTTTAGTCCACCGCCCCCCCCCCCCCCCCCCCCCCCCCCCCCCCGCCGTACC
>NC_044916.1:5374943-5388063 GCF_003576645.1 Ipomoea triloba
TACTCAAAAAAAAAAAACTATAACTTTTTATCCCTTTCTGCTCTATTTTCAATACAAACTTTAAGTTCCTCCTTGTAATAGGGCATTAAACATCTATAACTGAAAATATCCAATAATGTGAGAACTTCACAGCATTGGTAAAAGTGAATAGGAATAAGAGGATTGTTATGGAATATATAAGTAATACGGAATCTATATATATTAGCAGCTTGGAGATTTATAGGGATTTGAGTAAATAGTCATATGGAAACTTATTTCCTTATTAGAAGTCTTCTAGCATGTATTTATAGGGCTGTTTATTCCCCTTTCTAACACAGATTTATAAACCTTCTATGCACTTTCATACAATATATATTTTCTCATTCCTTTCTCTGCTTCCGCCTAACTAGCAGGTGGTTGTTATTCTCCACCTGTCAGGCCTTTGGATCTTTCAACTTCAACAAAGATCAATATCATCAAACTCACACAGCACTGAAATAGAGTGTTAGTCAACCCAATTTGCAAACAAACCTGTACTAATCCACCAAGGTTATCTCGGAGATCAAGAACAAAAGATGAGGCACCCATGCCTTGCAGTCGCTTCATTGCTGAAATTTTTACAATCATCAAAGCAATAGAAATGAGGACAAGATTGTTTGACAGAGTAAACTAATCAAGTTAATATGCCAAACATGGTTTATCAATTCCAGGAAGGTACTATAAGCAAGAGTTGATGGAAATGTAGAAGAACCAATAAACTCTCATAGTAGTTAAAAATATTGACACTAAACTTATGGTTATAGAATAAGTAACATAATTGTTCATGGCTCTGCAAATAGCACTATAATGTCAAGGGCACATAAAATAAAATTGGAAGATCCTGATCTGGGGAATCCTAGATAATTTATAGCATCAATCTCATCCCAGGGCATGTATTTCTTGATAATACTCTTTAATCTTTTCTACGAATTTCAAATCATCCTGCAATTGATATTTTTGTTGCATAACATGCTCCTCATCACCATTGGACTTAAATTAACTTACTAATAAGTAATAAGTATACTTGAATATGCAAACCTCTCTGCATTATTCTACTAAACTGTTAAGGTAACCAAGCGTATACTACAGGTAAGAAGGAAAAACTAATTCCTTGGGCAAAAACATGATAGGCACATTGATGCAGTAAACTGTAAAAGTGTATGCTTACATATAGGCACACTGATACTACATATGTGTATGGTTACATAAGACAACCAGTACTTGAAGTCATTCACAATTGCAATAAATCTAATAATAGGCTGTGAACACAGAGCTAATGAATGTCATTATATAATAAGGAATATTATACCAGTAACTAAATCCTTTCTGGCCAATGCATTGAATTCTTTTAGGCGCACATAACCAACTAAAGTAGAACCATTTTCAATCTGCTCCAGCCGATAAAACACTGGGGTCCGAGCAATAGACTGTCTTTCAACATCAATGGATTGCACAGGTCCACATTTGCCATGCTTGACCTGAAAACCATATCACAAATTCACAGACAATTAAAATGAAAAATATTATCATTGGAACAACTATCACCTTGATAATGACAAATAATTTAGAAAGATACATAAATACAACCATGATGTTAACAATTGTTCCACTGGGACCCTGTATGAGCGATGATGCTTCAAAAGCAGATTTTCCCTTAACATCCATGCCATTAACAGACAATAGTTCATCACCCTGGCAAACATATAAATTAAGGTGCATACTATTACTTCTTACAAGATTAAAATCAGACATTTAAAGGGAAATTATACTTTAAAAGAAGCATAATAAACAACATACCTGTCTGACACCAGCACTATGGGCAGGGCCATCCAAGAGAAGCCCTAAGACTTTCAGTTTCACATCCTGATTGTCACCTGGAACCTCCCGAAGATTTATTCCAATCCCAGTCATATCATATCTCGCCATCTTGGAGAACTTTCAGAGGTGATGGTAGTAATATATGCCATGGAATAAAAACACTGAAAGGTTTGTTAGTAAAAACAACATTCATAATAAGAATCACAAGCAAATGTTGAAATACTTTATGTACAATTACCAGAAATGATGATCACAATATGGTTGGGGGGTATTCAAAACATTAAAAAAATTAAAAGTGAGTAACAGGCAAACAGGCAATCAAGGTAAACCAATTCTAATCAACTCTGGCAAATTATGAAGGCATGATAATCACAGAAAGTGAAAAACTACAAAAACTATAACAGAAAAAGTTTCACCTAAATTTATGCTATGTTTTTATGATGTTCCCCCAGATTCCCAGAAGGGTAAAAAAGAAAGTAGTAAATAATAGATTAAGTTTGAATATGAAAAGAATACTAAATTGAATTCATCAGCAACACCAAATTAACTGATTCAATGCACATGGGAAAATAAGATAACAAATATAGTAATTGGCACCCAAAACATTCAATATGATTAATCAGAAACAACATTTGACTCTTTGTTTCCTTAATCTACAACAGGACTGTGCGTTTCAACTTTTCTTGAGCATAATAAATCGAAGTAAGCCTTATACCTCTGCAGGAGAAAGAAACCGTGTATAAGGATCACCCAAGCTGGCCAACATCCTCCTAATGATATCATGAGCTCTTGGTCTTGACTGAATTGATGTACTCAAGATGTCCTCTTTCTTACTCTGGAGCAGGGAAGATTAAAAGAAGAAGATAAATGCATTTTCAGCAATCTAAGGACCTTATGGAACTATAAATTTGCTCAGGTTCCAATATAGGATTACACACACAAACACGGCAGGTAGGGAAATAAGAGGTGCAATTTCACTACAGAAAAACAGTCAGCCATGATAATTAAAACTATTAAAGCATTTGGAGATGCAAAATTCTAGAACTACAGTACTTGCAAATTTTAACCTGAATTATCAGGTTTGGTTTAAAACTCAATGCCTATAACTAATTATTTGAGACTCTCCCATGCAGATAATCAAAAAAATAAATAATCAGTACAAATTTCATCAGGTAGTACAAACTTTTCTTTTCTCCTTTTTTTCCCCCAATTTACAAGAAAACAATGATGAATCAGCCATCATCTCACAAGAAAGAAGTGTGGACTTCCTATCCAAAAAATTTCTGTTCAACATTAACAAAAAAGGTAGTACAAACTTTTCTTTTCTCCTTTCGTTATCAACTTTTTTCCTACGAATTACATCATACATAACAGATAAGACATAAGAGGGAAATCATTACGGAAAGAAAAGAGTCTCACACGCCAAATCTCAGGAGACCAGGAGCGACGGCTAGTATTGAGAAAGCTATCATTGACAATCTGCCACACCTCCGACACAATCCCCTCATTACTCGCCACTTCATGCTCCGCCGCCGCCGCACTCAGCTCCTGCTCGTCTTCGCGGCAATCAAGCTGCTCCTCCTCATTCGTCTGCACCAGAGAAACGGCGGACGATCGGTCTGAGGAGAACTCAGAAGCAATCGATGGCGGAGAAATGAGAAGGCCTAAGGAGAGTGCGACGGAGAAGCCGGTAGTTATGAAGGCTTTCTGAGGAACTGAAGCTTTGTGGAGAGAAACAGTAGTTAGCCGGCACGGTGGCGAAGGCGGTGGCGGAAGAGAATTCAGTGGCGGGAAACGGTTGTTGCAGAGCGGTAATCTCATCTCCACCGCGTTTTTACACTCTCTTTTGCTACCACTGTGTAACTGTGTTACTCTTACACTGAGCGCATTGCATGATTAAAAGAAAATTAAAATAAGTAAGTATTTAGTAAAATATTTTAAATATTAAATTATTAATATAAAATAAAAAAATTATATTCAATATAATTAAAATGAATATTTTTCAACTTGTAACAAAAGTAGTTGTACATATGAGTATTGGTGTAGATAATTATAGTCTAAAATAAAAATGATGTCCTAATGATTTACATATTAAAATAAATTAATTTTTATTAATGTTATATTGATGAGTCAGTAAAATTTAAATTATTATTTTTTGTTAAAAATGACATGATTATAATAGACTTATTGATGTTATTTAATAGTAATTAAATAGTAACACAATTAAGTTTTAACATATGAATTCGTAAGTTTTCTTTGTGTATATGATTGAGACCTCAATTGTTGTTATGTGTGAATTATTCATCTTAAAACTGTCATTGATATTTTAAATTTTTTAACTATAAAATTTATTAGATAATGAAAATTTCGCAGTTAAGTTTTTAAAATATGGGATAGGTGATTCCACTTTTTGTCACCGGAGAAAGAAGGTAAACAAATGGAAGACTATTTCGTACAATTAGGCAAAGAAACAACTTCCCAATTTATGTTAGGTGATCCCATTAATGGTCTGTGCGCTACTTCTCGTATAGTCATATTTATTGAAGAAGTTCCATTTGGGCAAACTTTATGGGCTAAGATTGCAATTTCTTGCATTGTTGCAAGCCCATGAGGCCATGACAAATTAGGGCATGCAAGCCACAAGATGCCACTAGTGCTAGAGTTAATGGTACTTATAGAATTGAAATAGTATATCAAGCCTATTTGATTTATACCATAACCCAAACAGCTATTTTGCATACAAATGGAACTCTTTCAATATACACAAAGACATTATGGTTTACAAATTTTAGGAATATTTCACTTTAATCTCTAAAATAACGAACAAGTGTAATTTTAGCATTATCAAAAGATGTTGACTCAAGTGAAATATACTTAACTCACTTTGTTGGAATATTGACCTAGGGTGCCCATTGTTGTGCTTAGGAGTAAAGAATCAAATCCTATAACAACTGTAATCAAGACAAGACGTAAAAAAAAATAGTGTTAATGGTTACTATAGTTGTATTTCTTAGAAGCATAAAAGCCCAAAGAACATTATTACAACTATGAAGCAAGATAGTATTCTAGTTAACCAAGTTTCACTTTTCTCGATGTAGATTGTTGTCTAACATTGCATGGGATGTTACTATTTATATAAAGGATAAATTTGTATTCTTCGTGCAGCCAATGCAATGAGAGTGAATGACGGGGACAAATTTGTCGGTTACAACCTCTATGCGTTGCTACCCTACACTTACTATTTCTGACTATTCAGTCCATCTATCTAAGCACCACATGTACGTATCATGAGCTTTATCTTTATTTCCCTTTTATACATGTGATTCTAAGCCAAACCCCACTTCAAGTGATCCGCTAATGTTGGGTTGAGGGTTCTGGAGCCTACATGTACACCATAATCCCAACACGCTTAAATATGAGGTCAGAGACTTGTCTGAATTAGTTTCGTCATCAAGATGCAATATTCGTGTAGTATACACAAAAACATAATTTAAATGCCATAAAATATACAAATGTGATGCTTAATTACTTACCACAATAACTACTTTCATCATCTAATTGTATTTTAGGTTCAAAAGTGTAAAATTTTAAAATGACTAATTAATTAACGAATACATTTACAATGCCATTCAAACTATGAATTGACTTACACTTGCTTTATATTTTAAAGGCTAAAAGTGTAATTTTATTTTCAAAATTTATGATATATTATAGATTTGTAGTACCGTGCAGTATGTATTTTATATATCTGTAAAGTTTTATTATTTCATAATAATTTGAGGAATGCAAGAGATACAGTTTCATCAAATACTCAATATAATGGCATATGACACTAACAAAATTTTCATTATATCTATTATATTACTAGTCAAATGAAGTGTGTTGCATAGTTAAATAAATACTTAATGATTTTTTTTTAAATAATAAAATTACATTATCGAAATAAACAAAAATTACTACAATTATATTAAATAGTTAATTTGTTTAAAATTTTAAATCAATTGATTATATTATATTCTAATAATAACAAATTCATATAGTGTATTAAGTCTGAAGTGATTATAATCATATTTAATATTCAACCATTTACACAATCAAATAATTATATGTAATTACGAAATAAATTACTTTGTTTTGGTAAAACTCAAGAAATAAAAAATTAAAATACATTAAATTTATTTTTAAGCATCACAGTATTTGAGCTAAAAGTTTTATATACATGAACATTGTTGGGCGTCGATCGAGTTGGCCGAGTTCAGCCCTTACTTGATTTGAGATGTGGCGTTGTGGCTTACCATGGATAGATATGGTTAAATGGTTAATGTCGAACCTACTTATCACCAATTACTTTTAAATAGGATATGACAACCAGGTAGTCAAATAATTATGTGGTTAAGCCTGCAACGCTAAGATCCATCAATTGATATTAGAGCCGAGGTCACGAGTTCAAATCGATGGCAAGACGTTAGCCAAATCCAGTTCCGAGAGGGGGATTAGTGGGCACGGAGCTAAGGATCGCTTTGTGTTGCGGCATGTGTTGGGAGGGGAATTGTTTGGCGTCGACCGAGTTGGCCAAGTTCAGTCCCTACTTGATTCGAGACGTGGCGTTGTGGCTTCTATGGAGGGATATGGTTAAATGGTTAATGTTTACCTAGCCTAGTAGATTTTATTTTTTTTTGAGTACGATTCACTCTATTACAATGTAATATCTATTCATAGTTACTTTCTCAACTGAAATTCGAACCCACCCCTCACATGTGGGGTGCAACCGGGTGCCAGACCACAAAATCTTTGGCTTAAAAAGTAGTTCTAAAAGCACAAGAAAGAAAGTTTAATATAAAAATCATCAATGCAACTAACCAATTACATTGATACAATTTTAATTCAAATTATGATTTAACAATTAGATTTAATAGTGTTAAGGGAAAACTAAAAAGATAAAGATAAAATTAAAAATTATTTGTATAGTTATAAGAAATAAACACAAAGCATAGGTCGTTATTGCAATGTATGACACTAACACAAATTTTATTCGCATTATAACCCTATTACTATGATTGAGTTAATACCTCGAGTGATCCTCCAAAGGTTATCAAGTTTTAAAAATAACCACCCATAGTCCTAATTCTTAAAATAACCCAAGATTAAAATGACAACGAGACGTCCTAAAAAACCACAGGTGATTATTTTTTAAAACTTGGCAGATTTTGGAGGTCCTAAATGGGCCCTGGATTTTAGTAAATGGAAGAATGGAGGAATACTTTTCCATTTTTCTTTTTTCTTCCTTTCAAATTATATATATATATATATATATATATATTCAGAAAATCCTCCATTTTTTCACTTTAGTAAACAACACCTTGGTGTTTGAAGTAATATAACTTTGATAGAAGATATGGAAATTGGTCAACAAATTATATTTTAATGACACCAAATCTACCAAAGAAGCTCCGTCGGCAAACCACTAGTGACTATGCATTGAAAATAAATCGCAATAAAATGGGTGAGAGATGACGAAATCATAGTATAAAGCAATCCTCTAGATAGATACCTTTAATATTCTAAACGATATTTTAAGTTTTAAAATCAATAACATATTTTCTAGATTTATCTTCAATAATCTTCTCAGATTCTCAAATTTTGACATAAAATTTTGTAAATAACATAATTGAACTTAAAATAATCACGTCATGTACCTCTTAATATGCAATATGTCTACATTACCAAAGATTTACCACCTACAAATTTGCTACTTCTTTTCTTTTTAAAATATTAGTTATAAAATTCCTTAATTAATGTCTTTCTAAAACAAAAACTGCATTGAGTATGGAGTTTAAAAAGATTGTAATATATGTATTTTTCTATCAAGCGGAGGGCGGTAACCTAGGTAGCGACTTCACTACCTCTCACGTTGGGGGCGTTCTTGTGATCATCCTCAAGCTCTCCCATGATCCGCGCCGGGGTTTCAACGAGTTCCTTCCAACAATAGCTCCGCGCACATGCCATCTTAACCACTGCGTCAGCAACTCTATTTTGTTATCGGTAAACATACATCACCTTGACCTTCCAATCCTTGGCCATCACTTCCATGCATTTGTCAATAATGTTTTGCAAAGGGCTACGTGAGGCGCTCTTCCCTATCAGTCATTTAATTTGACCACTTGCTTGGAGTCGCTCCGTAATTAGATTTGTTTTAACTCCCTATTCCATGCCCATTTGAGCCCCCTCAAAACAGTCCAACTCTCCACCTATGTGACACACTTGGAGTTTCGGTTGGCCATGGGGCCACCTTGCCATCTCCCCTCCTTATTGCAAATAACTCCCCCACAACCAGCTTTATCATCCGCCAGGTTTATGCTGCCATCAACGCCCATTGTAATAAATTCCTTCTTAGGTGACCATTGCAGTAGGGTCTCGCTAAGCTTCCCCAAGGGGACCCTTCAGTTTTCTGAACACTCTAATTACCTCCTTATAAAAAAATTAATGCAACATGTTGTGCATCTTATAGAAAAGGTTGCTTTCACTAGACACATAGATCAAAATATATGTAATTTTAATCTTCCTTCGTTAGAATTATTGTAATCTGATTATAGTTGTTCACTTATTAGTTGGTTGTACAAAAAAAAAGCTACATAAATCCTTTTTGTTGGGTGATGAAAGAAATTCGTAACTACTACTCGATAGTGTGTAATAAGTAAACTATACACCAGCATAATAGTTCACAAACTACACTGAGATAAATTACATGAACTCGCAATCGTTAAGTACAAGAAGCATGCTCAATTCACTCGATCGCATGTTTTTTTAAAGTAATTTCTAAATAGATACTCGTGTTTCTTTTCGTAAAGAAACAGAAGAAATTGAATTTACAATTTACAAGTCTAAAAATAATTTCTAAATAGATACTAGTGTTTATTCTTGTTAAGAATTAGAAGAACTTGATTTACAAAAAGTACACATGAGAGATTTACCAAAGTACAACACACAAAATCTATATAGACGAAAAGGATTAGTAAATAGAAGAAGAAACTCATCAAGAAAGAGAAAAGGAAAAATTGATTGAGGGTTTTGGAAAAGGAAGGCGATTTCTAATTCTATCTATTTATACATACACAGAGCGACAAAAAAGGCTTCCCTACTACCCTGCGTATTGAGAGAGAGTGGGAGAGAGAGAGAGAGAGAGACGTGGAATAGCAAAGCAACTGCACCAGATCTAAGGGAATATATATACGAATACGTATATCTCCTCTGGTAGAGAGAGAGAGAGAGAGAGAGATAGTAAAGATGAGCGGCAAGGGGAGCCTTAACAATGGCGGCGGCGGAGTTGGGATGATACCGGCAGGGTCCCGGAAGATGGTGGAGAGCTTGAAGGAGATAGTGAGCAACTATTCCGATTCTGAGATCTACGCTGTTCTCAAAGAGTGTAATATGGACCCTAATGAAGCCGTCAACAGGCTTCTCTCTCAAGGTCCCTCCTTCACTAAAAACCCTAAAAACCGTTACTTTCTTTTTTCTTCTTTCGTAGTGCCGAATGGAGAGATATTCGGGGTTTTGAGGTTTTGTGTGTGTGTGTAATCATATACTTTTCTATTAACTATTGTTTGAATGGATTTTTTCCAACTGCGTGTTATTTTAAGTTTAATTTGGTTGAGTAATGGTTTTTTTTTTCTTTCTTTTTTGGACGAATTGAGATTCTCTTTAGTTTCTTTCTTTTACCAATAATTTTTTGGGGTCTCAATTACGGTCTTAGTTTCAAGATTTTATTATTTCTTATATCTGCTCTTTCTCTTGTGATGAAACCCAGTTCAAGATTGAAAAAAGTTACTATGGTTTTGAATAGATGTCTTTTAAAGAAAACTGTACTGTGTATTTTTAAAAGTTTGATTTCGTTGAAGAATGATGTTTTGTTGGTCGAAGATATCTTCTTTTTAGTTTCTTTATTTTACCAAGTTCTTGTCTTGTCTCAATTATGGTCTTTGGTGTTAAGGGAACTGCAGAAGAAGAAAATAGGCCGGAGTGTCATGCATTGGTGGTTGGGAATACTTGGGATAATGCTTAACTTTGTAGTTTTTGTTTGGTACTTATCATTTTTTGGATGTAGCTGAACATTGTGAGGTTGATTGTTGGTCTAAATTTTCTGAGAAGGGGTGTGTTATGAATATTGAAAAATGAAAAGTTTATCTGTATCTCAAGGTGTTAATTGCTATGTCTAGATGAACTTAATTGACTGATCTGTGCAAGATTTGATTTTTATGCTATAATGGCAGGCTCCATTTTGTTTGATTATTTGTTCAATCTTATAATAGTGTTTAGTGCAATTTAAGTCCCAATTCAATCATGTCCATCTTGTGCTGTTAATTGTTATGCCTTTTTAGGTGAATCAATTGACTGTTTGGATGACTTATCTGTGCAAGATTTGATTTTTATGCTACAATGGACGGCTTCATTCTGTTATATTCTTCATTCATGTCCTTATTTGTAGTGTTGCAATATGTAATTTAAGCCCAATTGATCAATTCATTACCCATTCATTGATGATTGGCGTTTGTTATTAATATTTAGAACCCTTTTTCTTTGAAGACAAGGAAACCACTATTCTGTTTGAATTAACATCATCTATATTGATCTTGAATAAAAAATCAACTTGTCAAACCTGATAAACTTGTGATACTAAAACCTCTTCATTGCACATCAGCATGACAAGCCTGAAAACCTAAGTGTGGATACCTAGCTGAAGACCAATCCACTGAATTTTTATTAGCTCCCAGCATTGTACTGTTGACAATTTCTCTCTGCATTTCTTGATTTTCTGTTTGTGTTGAGATGGAAAATTGATTGTCATAGATTTTTGTCACTAAGAGAAGTTGCCAATCAAGATTCTTCACTTTCTAGTATAACTTTTTTTTTTTTTTTTTTTTTTTTTTTTGTGATGGCCATGTTGTTCCACTTCTTTCCCTGTAGTACTCTCATATACACACAATTTGGATAAGTAAAATTAGCCTACCAATTTAGTTGTTCTTTTTAATTATTGAACTCATTTCTAATTTGAAATTTATTGATTGTCTAGATCCTTTCCATGAGGTGAAAAGCAAACGAGAGAAAAGAAAAGAGGTGCGTGATTTCTATAGTAGCGAAAATATTGGACAAATTCCTATACAACTGGTGCCCTTTCTTTTCTTGACCATGATTGCGGTCCCTTCTATTTAAATGATTTAAAGACGTATGTGGGGGAGGGGAAATCTCTATAGCATTCTTCCCACTGTTATGTGACTGTTTGATGTGAAATTCAGATTTCTGCTTGGGGGTTTGACAATGCACCACTTGTTGATATTATTATTTTATATTTGTTTATAGAGACTTTTTATATTATAGTTGAAGGCTACAGGCATGGTTTGTTTCTATGCTCTCATTGCTCTCTTTTGCTCTTCAGAATAAGGATACCTCTGAACCTCGGTCACGCGGTGGTAGTAGCTCAAGCCGGGGAGGTAGGGGTGGTGCAGACCGATATGTTGGTCGTGGCAGCTCAGGTTTCTGGCTTTCTGCATGTTGAATATTTTATCTTTGAGCAATGGACTAACTGTTAAGTTGAAATAGTGTTCAGAATCCTGACTCAGAAATTTTGTTAATATAACCATGTTCTTTCTCAGAGTCTACTTTGCACGGAAAATTTTCCTCTGCTTCCAAGAAGGAGAATGGGTCTAGTACAAGTATGGCTACTGGAATTGCTGGAAGTAACATGAATTTGCGACCTACAGCCACCAGGTTAGTTCTGTGGAGATGCTAAATTACACTAAAATGCTTCCATTACAAATTGGTTATTTGGATGAAAGTCTTACTGTGATTATGCAAAGATGACTCAGTTAATATCACCTGTGAAGTTTGAGCTATTCTATCTTTTCACTTATGAACATTACTTCCTGGAAAACATTTGGTAACTTATTTTCAATACCATCAGATATACTTGACTAGATGTGTTATTAACTTGTCTTCATTGTTATTTTTGTGTAGATGTATAGACATATCTATATTAGGTGAATAATGATTTAGATGATGTATGATTTCCTTAAATTTCTATGTAATCAGTCCTTCTGTGAGTATAACTCAGTCATAATGCTATTGTTTTTATACCTTCTGAATCTTTTATGTCTTATGTTTCAGTGGTGTTTTTGCCAGTGAAAATAAGAAGTTAGTGGCTGTTACAACTGATCATATTTCATCAGCCCCACAGCCTTCTGCTGGACATCAACCTGCTTGGGGGGGTGTTCCAGGACAAATATCAATGGCTGATATTGTCAAGATGGGAAGGCCACACAACAAAGCACAAAACTCAACAACTGCATCTCAGCAAAATGCCAATGCCAACCACAATGATGGCCGTAGACCTGCATACCATGTGTCACATCATAACTTTCAGTTTCCAAACGATCAAGCTTCTAATGTTTCTGAGGTGCACATGGATCAAGGGGTTAGCTCTGCTCAACATGACTCAAGTAATGATGAATGGCCTTCAATCGAGCAGCCATCAGCTTCTGTTCTCCCTTCTATTTCAGAGCCTCCTGCAGATCCAGACTCTTCTAACCTAGTTTATGATAGAATTAACCAGCATCTCCAGGTGGATGAGGTTCAGGGAACAGAAGATCATGGCTTAAGTGTTGGTGCAAGCCATGTGCCATCTGGTTCCATTCCAAACAGAAAGTTTCCGGAGGATGATTCTGGAGGTGAATCTCTATATGAAAATGACATTGACATTTATAGACACAAGGATCATGATCATTCTTCCAAGCACTGGGAAAGTGAGTTTACAGGTGAACTTTTTAGGCCTTTGAGTGTTAGTTCTGTTATCCTACCTGAATTATTCTCTTAATTGAGGCAGCAAACTTTTAGTTATTATTGCTATTGCCATCTCTATTTGCAAAAAAATCTGCTTCAGAGACATTATCTGAACTTGGTCCTATCTTTCCTGCTTAAGAGAAAAAATTTGAAGATCTTAGTGCGCCATCCTTTCCAGTAATTATTCCTTCTTTTAGTTGGATTTGACTCAGAAGGAATTCCTTTCCAAACTGACAACGAATAAAAAGATATAGCAAGTTCAAGTGGATGAAGCTGAATTTACTTTTACAAAACTGAAAGAGAAATAATAACTGTAGTGGTGGATGCTGTCTGGCTGATGATTGAAAAGAAGGCCTACTGACATTCATTTTGTTCTACTCATATAACTCTAAGAAAAACATAATAATTTTTAATATATCCCTCTAAAAACATTTTTTTGGGGGGGGGGGGGGGG
>NC_044916.1:5388670-5404124 GCF_003576645.1 Ipomoea triloba
AAAATTTTTGGGGGGGGGGGGGGGGGGGGTTTCTGGGTGGAATGTGAGATTGTGAACTCAAATGGCTTCCATCGGTACAATTTTATCTCTCTAGTAAGCTCAGTAGATGCTTGGTGGTGTAAATAAAACTCTGCAGGAATGAAAATGTGAATACTTATGTGCTTACTTTCTACTTATCTTCACTTGCATCTTTGATAGCATGAAGTATTAACATTGTGTTTTGTTACAGTTGATGTGAATGCTTCAGTTTCATCGGCTACTGAAAACTTGCAACAACTGTCTATACACCAGGATCAAGGTGTGCCACCTGAGGAGGAAGGGCCTTCAGTGGTTATTCCAGACCACCTACAAGTTCAAAGTGCAGATTGTTCACACTTGAGCTTTGGTAGCTTTGGCTCTGGAATCGGTTCAGCTCTTTCTGGTCCTTCGGCATCTGCTCCAGTGAAAAATCATGTAGAAGAGGTGCCTACAGATGCAGAAGATCCACCAATGGGGCACTTGACCACCAGGTATACCCTCATTTAGAATGGGCGGTTCCTCAATTGATGGTGTCCCGGGGATTTTCGTTATTCTTTATTTCGTAAAATGAAATGCATGTTTTAACTCGTGAATTTCCTGGCAGAAGTTCTGAATACTATGGTGGTGAGACAAATCCACCAGATGGCAATTTATTCCATAGGACTGGAGTATCTGGGACTTACGAGTCACCTGCTGCTCCGCAACCTGATCCATTGAAAGTGGAACACAGTGAAGCTGGCCGTGCAAATCAATATAGCTTTCCCTCATCTGAACCTGGCTATAACTATGAGAATGCTCAACCGTTGAATGTGGAATTTAGTCAACCGCAAACAAGCTCACCGGTTCAGAATCTTGCACCCTTCAATGCTATGGTAAGCATGATCGATACCTTTTCTTCCGAAATGATTTGTGCTGCTTGGATATCTTACCTGAGTGCCAGAGAAGTAATATTTATAACACACCAAAGCCATAGATTTTAATAGAACTGCACTTTCAAAGCAGTCACCATTTTGGCAGCTTCGATATATTATACTGAAAGTTGGTGTTCTCTTAAAAAGCGCATGGTGTTGAAGGGCTTCCATGCATTATAAACCAAGTGATTCATGTGTCAAAAGTAGTAGTTAGTTTTGTTATTGAATGTGAAATGGTGTACCGACCATAACATACAGGAGGTTCGTTTTAGATTTCAGGGTGAGTGATCTTAAAATCCTAAATGACGGTTATGGTTGATGACACTTTCAATCATTCATACAAGTGAATTTCATTTCAGTGTGTTTTGCTTTGTTTGTTTCTATAGAAATATCTATACATGCGTAAGCTGTAGTCCTCGGGGAATTAGATGGGGTTTTGCTTTTGAATTTTATACTCGGTGGATACAGATTGGATACTAGCAGTTTGGTGTGCAACAGGGATCATTATTTGTGTGTTGATTCACTAGTCTTTTTTGGCAATTTTGTTTAAACAGGGATACACAAATTCGTTACCAAGCAATTTGTTGGCAGCTAATGCTCATGCTCTTAGGGAGTCTGATATTTCATACTCGATATTTCCTTCTACACAAGCAATGCCCTCAAAATATGGCAACTCGGTTTCTTCAGTCGGTGGTTCATCAATTTCAATGCCCGAGGTGCACATTCATGAAATTTGCCTTCCGAAATATGTATTCGTGTATGCATGTTTGTTTTTCGAAGCTGATTTTGCTATTAACTGGCTGCAGGCTTTGAAATCCGGTGGTTTGTCGTCATCACAGCCGACTCAACAAACCCTTAACGGGACAGGTGTTGCCACAGGACCTGCTTTGCCTCAACACCTTAATTTACATCCGTATTCACAACCGACAGTTCCTTTGGGCCCCTTTACGAACATGATTGGCTATCCTCCTCCTTTTCTGCCTCAGAATTATACATACATGCCCTCTGCTTTCCAGCAAACATTTGCCGGTAATAGTGCTGCTTACCACCAATCTTTAGCGGCGATGCTCCCTCAATACAAGACTAGTGTGTCCGTGAGCAGCTTACCCCAGTCGGCTGGCGTTGCTTCTGGCTATGGTGCTTTTGGTAATACGACTGCAATTCCCGGGAACTTCCAAATGAATACCCCTGCCGCTCCTTCGGCTACATCCTTAGGTTACGATGATGCGCCAATTTCGCAGTACAAGGACAACAGTCATTTAATGTCTCTTCAGCAGCAGGTAAGCTGTCATTTAATGTCTCTTAATACTAGACGTTTTTTTTTTTGAGTACTATCGACTCTGTTACAATGTAGTATCTGTTCATAACTACTTTCTTAATACTGGACATATTCTCTCGGTTTAGAATTTATGTAATCCTCGTTTCCATTCCAGAGCGAGAATTCAGCTACGTGGCTCCACGGACCCGGTTCCCGGACAATGTCGGCTGTTCCTGCCAACACGTACTACAATTATCAGGGACAACATCAACAACCCGGTGGTTTCCGGCAAGGGCAACAACCGTCACAAAACTACGGGTCTTTGAACTACAACCCCAACTTCTACCACTCCCATACTGGAATCTCGCTGGATCATCAACAGCAAAACCCGAGAGACGGGTCGTTGGGTGGCGCTCAAGGACAGCCAAAGCAGTCGCAACAGCAGATATGGCAAAACAACTACTAATCTTACCGCCTCCTGGCGTTTTTCAGGGTGTGAAAGTGGCCTGTTCAAGCTGTTGCCCTTACCGCAATAATTTGAATTCGATATGAGATATGTCCCAAAGGGGACTTGACTGGTTACTGCCCTATGATGCCCCGAGGTTGTACTTTACATGTTTATCAGTTAGTGTAACGTAGGACAGTGCAAGCTAACTTAGTGTTGGTGGACACAAATCTCTTTTTTTTTACTATTTTACTTAATTTTTTTCTTTTCTCTCTTTCAATGTTATAGTCCTCTCTCTCTCATTTGGGAATTATGCTTTGCTCTTTTACTATTGTATGTACTAGTGTGATTGATTGCCTTTTGATTGCTAACCAATATTAACTCCTTTGCCACTTTATTTGCCCCAGATGTGATTGTTGCACTGTATTTAATAGAATAATACTGCCTTCTTTTAGTATTTGTTGGAATAGTGCCGGAGTTGACTGGAGGGTTGTTAGATGTGATTGTTGCACTGTTTTTGGATTTTAATACATTAAAATAACATGTTGATATGTTTAATTGTATTTTTTAAAATTTAGATATTTAATTGACTTTTTAAGTAAAATTCAAGAGTTTATTTGATTCTATAGATTTGTATAAATTACTCTGTATTAAGTTTAGCCAAAAAGTACGGAGTATAATACATTTTAGTTAAGACAATTTTACAAAAGACTTGTTCAATTCTAAATAAGTTTGGGAATGGTTAAATAGACTACTAGTACACTATTCGTTGTAATTCCTCAGTCCTTTGTTTGAGCTTGGAGCATATGCAACCACTTTTGAACTGCTAAACAGTACTAGCAACTTCAAAGTTCAAACTCAACATTTTTACCACAATTTCATAGATATAAATGAGAACACAAAGCAAAACTGGAGTTGTAAGCTAAACATTGTAACCAATCCAAGAAAAGATCCCAACTGTCGTAAAGGCTGTGTACCGCCAATAGACTGGAAGGGATGGAGGGGGGAAAACTAGAAAACCAAGAAAATGTCACATTGTATAACGGCATTACAAAAAGTTCCTCTCCAGTCTCCTCGGGCATGAAACAAGTTTGCAGATTGCATGTCCTAAAATGAAGAAACAAGAACCTCTAGGAAGCTTTTAGCAGGCAAAGTATGTGTAGAAGTTGCAGTTGTGGTGGAGGTTTGATATTGCATTGCATTGCATTGCTCATCATTTCTTGTTTTTTCAATGTATCACTTCAAAAGAGATCTAGTGAGATGTTCACGAGCAGTGGCCAGTGCCTGACTAATAGTCTGGAAAAGCAGGAAAGAAAATAAGAGTTTAAGTCACGAGAAAAGCCAGTTCTGAAATGGTTTTGATTATTCCATCCGACGAAAATCAGCAGTGCATATAAGAGAGGAGTGGGAGTATAACTAGAGTCAGCATTACCTGTTCGGACAAAGGTGCTGCAGCATCCATACTGTTACTTGCAACTTTCCCGGCTATAATATCTGCATCTGTCTCGAGAATGATTCTGCAGATGCATTAAAGCGAATGTAAAAGCATTGCATTGTGTATGAGTTCTCATAATCTCACGAGTTTAGTAAAAAGTTTATGTTTGTTAATTAGGCAGTGACAGTTTGTGGTTTTAAGATAATCTTACCCGCCATCTACAATTTCATCAAGGCACAAAAGAATAAGATCCAAATTTTCAAGTGCCTCCCTCTTGTCAGCATTGCCCCTGAAAGAGTGCAATTGCAATGAAATGAGTTCACAATACAAATATCAACAAAGAAAAAGATATAGTCTGGTCTTGCAAACTACCTAAGAAGAATACCAACTGCATCAAAGAATCCTTGAAGCACTGTGGCTAGTATTAGTTCATTTTCATCTTCACTCCCAGTAACAAAGAAATGAAGATCTTGAACAAATTTGTATACAACAATGTTGTTTTCAAACATTGTTATCTCGGCTGCACAAAAAGGTTAGGAGTTAGCTACAACAGATCAAACTGTATTCCAAATTAGAACCATTTGTCTCTGCATAGAGGAATAGGGAAAATACAAAGCAAATTCAATACTCATAAATCATATAGTGATCTATAACAACTCAAATCTAGTTTTGTCCAGGATTGTTAGTCTGTATGAAGCAAAGGAAAAGCATGCACACAAAAATAACCCTTTAAAGACTGTCAAAATTGTATTAACCTCAAACCAGAGCTCCTGAATGCCCAAAGAATATAAACAAATTAACGAAGTAAACTTCTGCCACATTGGCTGCATCAAGGTTCATCTTCCCATTTCACACACCAGAAGGTTAGTGAAACAATACTCATTCTAATAATGTCTTTGTCAAGTCAAAGATGGTGCCTTATAAAGGACTCAAAATGGAAGTGACAAGCAGAATTTTTAATGCAAGTAAAGATGTAACAAGAAATCAGAGAAGCTCCATATGTATAAAAGAGCATGATTCCACCTTCTGTCCTTGCATTAGTCTTTTGAGTCTTGGTAAAAACAGCCTTCTCATATGCATCCTTTGCTGCATTTGTTGGCCATTCATCTGAATAGTACTTGACAGCAACACGCTTTCCTTCAGAATCTAGAAGTAGAATGTTCTTCACTGAAGGGCAGGAATCCTACAGAAAAATGGATCAATGGATATTATACCACAAGAAACCTTAGGGCCCAAAAAGTAAGAAGGTTAGGGAAAAAATTCTTCATTCATTGCACCTTAGAAGTAAATAATGAAATACATTGCCATACTGTGTGCCCTCATACATACAACGATTGCTCTCATATTTTTCCAAGCATGCTTGCAGTATGATATATATATATATATATATATATATTTCTAAATTCCACATTATCTCTCCCCCAATATCCAGTCTGCCTCTTCCTTCTTCCTTCTTTGCAATTCATGACTTTCACACTATTAAATGCCAGTTGTTTTCCTTTACTTCTCCAATATTTATGTATTGAATAAAATGTAAAGGAAAGCCCTAAATTATATAAATCCACTAACTTGGTCATTGAACTTAAAACAAAGCAATCACACCATTGCTCACTTCTATTTGAAAAAATGAAACTCACTTCTATTTGGAAAAATGAAAAATTCCTAGTAAATCAAGGCAAATTGTTCACAGTGGAGAACTTTTTGAATTGCACAAAACTCAATGGGGCAAAGATGGAAAAAAAAGAAGAAAAAAATGGAAAAGATGGCTAAAAACAAAGTACCCATCTTTCTATGGGGTAGAACCACCACCCAATAGTGCAACCATCGGTTCATGGTGTTACAACGACAATTTCACTCCCCTCCCCTGCTCCCATCCCTACCTGTTTTTAACTTTCATTTCAAAGCAATGCTACCAATAACAATAACATAGGCACATAGCAATCTGGTCTTCAAGTTCCCTCATTCTTTCTACCCCCTCACCCACCTCATGCTACCTTTGCAGACACTACCCCAAGGCAGTAACACTTCCTCTCCCCGGATCTTGAATCCTGCTGGAAACAAAAATTCCGTAACCGCAAATGTTGTGATTCCAAGTTCAAATCGGACGATCATAGCCTAGCACTGGACAGTAGGTTTTAACACTAACAAGCCAAACTCCTTAAGCGATCGGATCCTAAAATATTCGCAATAAATCGCTTAGACGATTCTGAAGCCTCAAAGCATTCTCGCCTCAGAATCTCAGATCGATCAATTACACAAATTTACAACATGCATTGTTTCAACAGTGATCTATCAACTATAAGGGGAAACTGAAATGCATAACTATTATCCAAATCAAATCTGAATAAGATTCAGTAATATCACAAATACGGAGTAAAACTGTGTGTGCGTGACTATACATTTACGCATATAGAGCGAGGGAGAGAGAGAGAGAGAGAGAAAGAGAGAAAGCTGACCATTGTTAGAGAGAGAATTTTGATGAAAAGATCACAGCAGCTTCGGATCGCTCTGCCTCAGGACTCAGGAGCTTGGACAACAGCCAGGGAGAGAGACGAAAGACGAAGGACCTTAATTTGTATGCTTCATAGAAAAACTTGTGCTTTATCAGTCATACTAGCATTTTCTATGCCCAGTATTAAAACAATAATAAGTATAAATAATTAAAAAAAATAATTATATATCAAGTTATATATGCAAATAATATATGTATTATACAGCATATATAATTAACCATTCATAGAAATTTAATTAAAATATAATTAATAATTAAATTAATTATATAATAATTTTAATAAAATGATAATTAAATAATAGAAAGGGTAGTTTTGTCGAACAAGAATGTAGTAAGGATAATTTTGTTCAATAATATTAAAGTGCACAACATTTAAAATAAAATGTATACATTTATTAGCATAAAAAAATGATATAAATCATATATAATTTGAATTGAGACTTATTATGTTTTTAGATTTAGATACTCCGTAATATTTTTTTTGTAGGTGTGATACATAAAAATAAATATTCAATATTAGTATTAAAATTATAATCATATTAAAATATTTTTTTTTATAATACCCTACTACTATAACTTTCATTATCTTTTAAACTATTATTATCATGCGCATGCATCCACGGTATATTTTTATTATCTTCTTCAATGGTAATAATAATATATAGACATTATATATTGGACTACTGTATAAGTTGTTTTCTAAAATATATATTCAGTATATCAAATTTATAAAAATGGTTTTTGCTAGGGAGCTCAATGGAAAGGAGTTTATTCATCTAAAGAGATTGAAGTTGTTGCAATTAGAGAGTCTCTCATCTGGCTTAATTCCTTCAACTACAACAAAGTGATTGTTGAAACTGACTCCCTACAAGTGTTTCATAGTCTTCATTTTAGTTTAGTTGACTCTTATTTCCATTTAGTGCTGTATGACATCAAAGACTTAATGAGTGTGTTTACTCATTGCAGTTTAGTGTTCACTAAGCGATCTGTGAACCAGACAACCCACCTCTTAGCTAGACAGTCTGTTTCTATGTCTGATTGCTCGAAATAGTTCCCGTACGCTCCGTCTTTTATTTGTAATGCTTTGTCTTCGGACCTGAATTAATCTATTATCCTTTCCAAAAAAAAAAGGAGCTGTAAATGTAAATATTAAGAGGTTTGGGGAAACATTTGTCATCATGAGAAACTTGCAGGAGTGATAAAAGAAATATTCTTCTCATCAATTAATCCCTAAATCTCAAAAAAACGATTATTTGTATGATAGAATAAAGGTGCCACCATTCTCACTCTTCAATCGCGTTCTTGAAACGCTGCTTTTTGCTCTTCGATTTTCTCTCCTCCGCGCTCCTCGATCCAATTCTGCATAGATTAATGGTAATTTCTCTCTTTGTTACGGAAAATGTGTGCGTGTGTATGTAATGTTGGGTGAATATTGAAGCTAGCGTTGTAAAATTAGTGGCCCTTCGTTCTGCTTAGGCTCAGATTGAGCTGGTGTTTCCATGTTTCAATCTTTCCTTAATTTATCAAAAAAGAAAAATCTTTTTTAATTTTAGTGTCTCAATTTCCGAAATTGGGCAAGAATTCAAATACTCCGTATGTGATACTTTGAAAAGAACTTTGGGACGGAGGGTGGGTGGGTTATGTACTTATGTATGCTGATTGCATATGTTGGAACTGAATGCGTTGAGAATTAGTGAAGAATTTGAGAGAAATAGTTGGTTCTTGGTGGAGACTAGTATAAATGACTCTAATTATATGTTTTGTTATTGTTATTTGGTAATTTTGCTCACTGTATAATCCTCAAGATTAAGAATTGGATAGCTTCTCAAGCCAAATACAGGGAAGCAAAAATCAGAATGCTTTGTTTCTGATATATTTCTTGCTGTATGTGATTGTAAGTGTTACTTTTGCTATTAATATGGTATAGACTGATATGTTTTTGTGTCTTACTGCTGTTTGAGTTGATAACATGAGGATCTTAGTAAAGCTTGATCTCTTCATTACGAGAAGTTGGTAAAATTTTTGCTTCTTTCCCAGGCTGACCCTGAATTAGAAGCTATCCGGCAAAGGAGAATGCAGGAGCTGATGGCTCAACACGGGGCTGTAAGAGCTTTTCCTAATATAGATTTTTTTTTTTCTTTAAGTTATGCATGGTTACTTATCAGATAAAAGATGCATATTTACTGATTAACGTTGTCTACAAATAGGGAAATAATCAAAACCCTGATCAACAAAAGGCTCAAGATGAAGCTAAAAGGTTACTTCTCTCCTAATCTAAGCCATGGCTTTTCAATCAAGTTCTTGGTTGCTATTTTGTATTGTTATTAAGTACTTTCTAACTTTATTATTGTATTTAGGGAGGCCGAGGATCGAAGGCAATTGATGCTTAGTCAGATTCTCACTTCTGAAGCAAGAGAAAGAGGTACATGCATTTTGGAATTACTCCAACATATTTGTTTCTAACATATGCATTCCTCTAACTTCTACGAATTTGAGGGAGAGAACCATGCATTAAATTTATGGTTAACAACTTTGATATATGGCCTATTGGCCTATGTAGTACTTAGGGTGTGTTTGGATGGGAGGTTTGAAAGCTAGGTATGATTATGAATAACAATTAATTTGTGTTTGATTGGAAATCTTGTGTAAATGGAAGTGGTATGCAATATGGTTAAAAATGTAAAAAACCATTCTTTTATTTCATTTGGGTTTCATGGTTGATATGGAGTGCAATGTTCTAACCCGTTCCTCAACAATGCCCTTCAACCAAACCTCCTCCCCCCCTCTCCCCTCTCCCTCCAATCCTCAAGTGGTGGCCTCCTGAAGTCTCAAAAGTTTATGGAGCTTCTCCAAGATTTGGCCAGTGATTGATATAAGTAAACTCTTGCAGCCCATTGATAAAAAGAAGACCTGTTTTGGCACTCCCCAGGTTTTAGTGTATTTTACTGTACTTAATATTAAGGTTAAGAATATAGTATTAGGAAATACTGAAATAATAATGTACATGTTAATAATAATAGGTTAAAATAATCATCAAAGAGTAATGATTCCCATTCCTATTTTGATACCCAAAAACATGATGTGTTTCACTCAAAGGCTATAAAGTTCCTAAGTTTTCCTTAAGCTTAAAGGATGATATATGTCCTTCCACTATTTCATGAGGGGTACATTAGTCATGCATGGAGTTCTGGCTGTTGTAATGCCAAGTCATATTTTATTTCTGAAAAATGCGGTGATGCAACTCGGCTCTTATTATTTTATTAACTATAATCAAGAGTGCATCCTGAGCCAATTCATGGTCTTTGTGTCTCTCTCTTAGTTGATTGATGACTCTCTTCTAAAAGACAGCACCAGTTTTGTGAACTCAGTCACTCTCACCCCTTTAAATTGGCACCGAGTGTCACGAAGCAGTCAGAAGTTGAGTAATGTTCTGTACGACTGTACACGATTCATTAGAGGGTTATGTTCTTCCTGCACATCATGATATCCTTTTTAATAACCTCAAAAAATGAGTGCAATGAATGCTGTCTTGTGGTCTTCTTCCAAGCAATCAGAAGTTGAGTAATGTTCTATACATGATTCATTTGTCTTCTTCCAATCAATCCTGTCTTTAGGGTTTTAGAAGCTTTTGCCTATTTTATACTAAAGTAGCTCTTTCAATCACAAGTTTCCTGACGATGCTACTTTGATAAAACATTGGGATGAATAATGCCAAGTGAAAAGAATGTTATTTATTTTGATACTCTGACAATGCAGCTTGGCACTGATACCGAGTCTGTTCTATTAAGAGGAACATACTCCCTGAGAATATAGAGCATGACCATGGCTTCCAAATTCTTTTTTGATTTTTGAACAAGTAAAAACAAATATTTTTTATGTTGCATTCTGAAGTTGGATAATATATTTTCTAATGTGTATTGGTTAGTCTCCAAACTGGAGTGCCAAGCTCTCTTATCCAGTTCAACGGAACTTCTTAGGGAGTTTTTGTCATATGTTGGGTTCGCTATAACTCTAGTTTGATCAATTTCCTTTCATATTAGGAATAAGTCACAGGTTTTAAGGATCATAACAGAAAAAGTGACGGATTTTAGGATTGTTTTTCATTGGGAGTTTTGGTCAAGTGGCATGTAGCTACAAATCTAGGTTTTTTGCAAGTCCTCTTGATTGTGTTTGGTTCTGTGGTTGTGAGCACTTTCAATCATTATATATATTGTAGAAGTCTAAAGTCTTGAAAATTGATCAGTTGAGTCCCTAGTGAACTGCATTATTTAGCATCTTGTTGCATTAGTTCCAAAATGGGAGCTCCCAAATCACTTGATTGAGATCATACTAATATATTACAGCCTAGTTAAAAACTTAGCTTTGCATTTGCTCTCTCGCTCTCTCTTCTCTTGGGGGTAAACAGAGATCACTCTCCTTGCGGCCTTGGGGGGAAGGATTGATTAACTAGTGCTTGAAACAATCCCTTTTCAACAAAGTTAAATGTTGGAGTTTTTGCTTGTCCATCTTCTTATTTTTTGTTCTCCCTTTTCTAAATTTCGTTATCTATGATTTTGGCCTTTATCGAGTATTTGCTTGTCCAGTTGCCCGAATTGCTCTAGTGAAGCCCGAAAAGGCCAGAGGAGTTGAAGATGTTATACTCAGAGCTGCTCAATTTGGCCAGATTTCTGAGAAGGTAGTCTGCTTATACACTCATCTATGTGTTGAATCTTTAGTACTAATTACTAAGTTACAGTTTTATCCAAAAAGAAATTTAAAAGTAAAATGTCCCTAAGATGTGTAGGGAACTTGCCCGCCTTTCATAAACAAAAAGAAAATTCAATCCAATTAGCACTTTTCGTATGTATACGCTATAAAATCTCCCTCGTATTTGAAACTTAGATACCTTGTAACACTTCATTCGTACACAATAAAATCTCTCCCGGCTTTGGAACTTAGGTCTCTTGGCACTTCATTCATTTGCCTGAGCATTGTTTCATCTGCAGGTGTCTGAAGAAAAGCTGATACAATTGCTTGAACAGATCAACACTCAAACCACCAAACAAACAAAAGTAACGGTAAGTCTCCTCCGATCATCTCGGGTTGTGATTACATCAGCTTGGTCGTTGGTTGCTGAACCATTGTTGTTTTTTCTGTTTCGATCGTTTGTCAGATCCAGAGGCGTCGCAGCGTTCTCGAGGACGATGATTAGGTCCATGGTTCCTGTTTTGAGTACTTGTATCTACATGAGAAACCAGCTTGTGGTTAATGCCTATTTGCTTATGTACTTGTGTGTTGTCTGACTTTGTTAGCACAATGCTAAATCATCAGTTTTTGTACTCTTTGAATCTTGTGCTTGTTTTATAATCCTACAAATTATTATTATTATTATTATTATTATTATTATTTTTTTTTTTTTTAATATAGGGTCATAATATATTTAGTGCGAGTATGCAAATTGCAAACCATACAAGAGAGATATATTAATTACATATGATGTTAACTGTCATGTAATATGTCCCTGTGCTATTAGCTCATTTTTACCATAAGTATTAATTCTATATTGTATGCCCTTTAATCGAGTTCGTCTAGCTTCTGGTCACTACTATTGAATGAAGTTGGTGGCCTTTCTTTATTAGATAGAGGACATTCAGAATTTACAGATTCACTCATGAAAGTAGATTATATGAAGGAGTATTAAATTTGGTAAAACTATATAAGTCATCAAAATGTTTATGAAATTATTTGTTGAGAACTTAATTTGAAAATATAAGTTCTCACATTATATTATTTGGTTGGGTCTAGGGATGACAACGGGGAGTGGGGTCCCTATCCCCGTCTCTGAATTAAGTCCCCATTCCTCGTTCCCTGACGGAGGTTTGAAAATTGAAATTACCCCATTCGTGTCTCTTAATTAAGTCCTCATTCCTCGTTCCCTGACGGAGGTTTGAAAATTGAAATTACCCCATTCGTGTCTCACAAAGATTTTTGGACGAAGATTCCACCATATTTTTTGAATAAAGTCATGAAATATAAAATAGAATATATGATTTTAATCATTTAATTCGTTTCTAATTTTATATATTTAAATATTTAATTACCAATTAGCCTAACATTCATTTAAAATTTTCCCAACAAATATTTTAATATTACAGTGCCACACAGCTTTAGATGTTTGGAAACACACTGAAAATAACATCAATGAGAGCACCATAAGTACTAAACTAATGAATAATGATGTCTTTATATCTACCAAACAAGCAAGCTCCAATAGGGTGCTATGCTATGAGATTGATTAACAGTAAATAAGAGTTCAGAACTGATGGGGCTAACATAGTAGTAACAATAATAGTAATGCTATTATTATTAATATTATTATTCAAGGAAACATAACCTTCATGCTTTACCAATCTCAGTTGGTCACATGGGTGAAGTTTGGGAACAATGACTCGGGATCGTCGAGTCTCACCAACGGCAATGTGGGAGCAACCTTTCAAAGTGAGGGACTCCTTTTAAGCCCTTTAATATAATGTGATTAACTAAAAACCATTAAAATAATGGTTTTGCATTCTAAAGAGCAAAATAATTTAAATAATATATAATATTATTATGGGGATCGTGACGGGTATGAGAAAATTCTCCCCATCCTCGCCCCCGTTCCCCAAAAAATTCTCCGAACCCGCACCACTGAGGTGGGAATTGGTTTTTCTCGTCGGGGTCGGTTGAATTGGCATCCCTAGTTATAGGTAATTTATGCTGGTTTAGATGCTTGTAGTCCTTTAATACGAGGATTGATTTTTCTTGTCGGGGTTGGGTTAAATTGCCATCCCTAGGCCCTAACTATAGGTAATCTATGCTGATTTAGATGGTTGTAGTCTTTCAATAGTTTAATTTGTCAGCTAGAGTCACAATGTGAGGTTTACCCGATACATACTCTTGGTGTCTCGATAATGGCTACGAATTTTTCTTCGTAACCCAATAAAAATAAAAATATACAAGTAAACATATTTTCTATTCTTTATTATTATTATTATTATTATTATTATTATTATTAGTATTATTTTAATTTTAACAAATAAAATAAAAATAATTTTCCAGTTATTAAATTTATTTGAATTTTGAATTTTCTCTATTTAAAACAAACTTTTTCTTGAATCTTCAATTTTCCTCATAAAGATGAAGGTGTAGATAGGGTTTGATTGCGACTACTATACGACAACTTATTACAACTCCAAATATGTGGTCGATTAATGTGGGGACATATCTATATTCTATGGTATACGTACGACAACGTCCACTCAAACACTTTACCCTTTCAAACTATATATGTTCCTCTACTTCATATATAATAATATATATGCAGCAAATAAAGCAATCTTTTGGGCTGATAACTACCTTTACCTTATACAAATATTTTATCTGTTGAAATTTTGAATGGTTAATCAAGTACGTACTTATCTACAATTCATTAATACCTCTCTTATGCAATAAAAAATTAATCTTTTATTTAGCTTCGAAAGAAGTAATTGATTAAGTGATCGACTCTCGTATCTGAAGGTCATGAGTTTAATTTTTGTCAAACCCTATAAATTGAGCATGTTACATCAGGTCTTCTTAGTGTGGTTTGCGGGCTATTACTCAAGAGCGAAGTTTATCTACGGGGTTAAATTAATGACTTATGATTAGAGTGAAACATGTTTAATCCGACTTAGCAACTAAAAATTAAGTTGCTTATTTTTAAGAAACTATATATGCGGGATAACATCTTAAAATAGAGTTTATTTCAAATAGACTTGATATATTAAGTATAATGTTACAAAGTTATTAACTCTTTCTAACTATATAAGCTAGTTTAAAGCTAAAAACTTAAAAAGTCAGTAGCTATAGTTTATTTGTATTTTAAAATAAACTATATTCTAAATCTGTCTATGTTTTACCAAATAAAACTTATAGTTTATTTGTATTTAAAAAAAACTATAAGTTCTAAAATAAACTCTACCAAACATAGCCTACGTCTTCGATTATAAATCTAACTACCAAATATAGAGACATGGGCGGATCCAAAGCAGAGACAATGGGGGCATGCCGGGCAATTACCCTCTCACTCCTCGCTGGATTGTAGGCACCTCTATTGGGTGGGACGGCTCGTCTGGGGATTTAAGGTTGTTCCATACCCAAAGTCAAGGACCTTTGGTTAAAGATAGATGTGTCCCTTCCACTCAACTACACCCCATAAAAAAAAAAAAGAAGTAAAGAATTAATTAATAAAAGAATATTGATGTCAAATGATTCCAAATCTGATTAGTTTTAGCATTTCCCTCTGGCAATATATAGTAATAGGGATGCATGCATATCATGATAGAGGTGCAATTACTTTAAATAATTTTAAACTTTACCTATTACATCCAACCACACACAACAACATTATTTTATGACCAAATAATTTAAAACTTTTTAATTATTCAGTAATTTACAAATTTCTATACTTGGGATAATATTAAAGCCAATAATTGATTATTTTTCTCAAATAAGACTCCAATCCTCAATTTTTTTTTTATTTTCCATTTTTCAAATATTATATTAGGGTTTCATTACCAAATTCTATTAATTAATCCAGAAATGTCCCTTAGCTTTTTTTTTTTTTTTTTTTTTTTTTTTTAAAAAAAACATTTGTTCAAGCTATACATTTAATCTGATTTATTAATTATCAACCACACAATTTACCTTCTTAATTAGTTTCCAGGACGGGAACGATGATGTGTCATAATTGTGGTTTCAAACTTATTATAATATTCGTCACATGGTATAGCATTACTTGATTGATTTATATATATATATATATATACATATATATATATATATATATATATATATATATATATATATATTGTATTTG
>NC_044916.1:5404734-5422828 GCF_003576645.1 Ipomoea triloba
TTTTTTTTTTTTTTTTTTTTTTTTTTTTTTAAAACAAACATTTGTTCAAGCTATACATTTAATCTGATTTATTAATTATCAACCACACAATTTACCTTCTTAATTAGTTTCCAGGACGGGAACGATGATGTGTCATAATTGTGGTTTCAAACTTATTATAATATTCGTCACATGGTATAGCATTACTTGATTGATTTATATATATATATATATATACATATATATATATATATATATATATATATATATATATATATATTGTATTTGATTACTAATTATAATCCTATTTTAACTTACAATAAATTCAGCCAACACTAATAAATATAAAGATGTTTATTACGTTGGGAGATGAACATTGAGAGGTAAATTTAGACTGGATAAATATGTTATTTTTTCAATTTTTTTTTTTAATTTGAAAAACTTAAAAAAACAAAATTTTCCTTGTTTTTCAAATAAAATACAACATAGTTGTATCGCCTTCAAACATCATCATCGCTTCTCATATAGGCCTTTTGATCCCTTGTCTTCTTCACGAGTCAAAGAAGTGTGCTTTGGGGTGAGGAAGGGGGAGGCCGGGAGGCGTGTGTAATCTCAACCAAGATGATTAAGGATATAAACTTCTAACTACAAGGTCACGAGTTTGAATATCAGTCTTCTTAGTTTGAGTCGGTCAGCTATGGAAAATCTGCCAATTTAAACTGATTTACCACATTGTGGTCCTTCGCCGGCTAGGATCATAAGTCAGGGCTTACCTAGTGCACACCGTCGAATAGTAACTGCGAGTTTCCCTCGTTATTCCAAAAAAGAAGTCTGCTTAGCAAGTGAACTACCTAGTTGGGCCACTTGACATAGTTTTTATTAGGTGTACTTATTTAATTATTTGTATCCTAATTATGGCATTTTGAATGCTAACCACTAATTTTCTCGAATTACCCATGTGTCAGGTTCATTAAAAATCAAAGTTTTGCTAAATAGTGATGCTAATAATTCAACTTTGTATCGTGCCAACTTTGACACGTATTATAAGATGTGGTACAAACATTAAATTTTATATAACAAGTCACATACATTTATTTGGTACATTAAAGTCAATCGAGTACGTGCATTTAATATGGACTAATATGAACCAAAAAAAGAAAAAAAAATCAGTGGCACACAAAATTAATTGGATTAAGAACCAATCCATGGGCTCTAGGCTAGCTTGAAACTCGTTTTCTGAAATGACTTCAACCCTAAGCTGGATGGTTGAAAATGAACGTTGATGGATGTTGGAGAGGGAGTGACCGTTGGGCTAGGTGTGTAGGATTGATTTGTGATACGGGTCGAGTTTGCTCGGTATAGGTGAATGTAGTCCAGATGAAAGAGAGGCTTAGACGATTGTACTTTGAGCCAATTTATATCACAAATCAGAGTTCACATAGTATTATGGATATTTGATCGAAACGACGATATACAAAGTTCATACTCGTGAGATACAAAATTTCATAACATAGGACACAAAAATCACAACATAAGACACATACACATGTTATATATATAATTATTTTTCAAATCTGATTTGGGTACATAATTTGTGTTAATAGGCACAAAATTTCATAACGCAAGACACATAAATTCATAACATAAGAAACAATTACTAATTCGTTTCAGGTACAAAATTCATACTTTTAAAATACATAATTGTATAACACAAGACACAAAAATTTACAACATAAGACACAAAAATTTACAACATAAGACACATACATATACACTAGGGTTCATATATAGTGCGTAGTGAACCCTGGTCCATAGTATAAGGATGGGTACTTTGAAGATTTCAATCCGCTTAGGGGTTGGGATTTTTGTCGGGTTGTTATGGAGTTTGATTTGAAATTAATTGTCATATGTTTTGTGGGGGATGTGGTCCTACGAGGACCATTGTGGAAGCTGTTGAATACTTGTAAGAAGTAAAGAAAGTGATAGGAGATTTCAAGTAGTGTATATATACCTGGTGCATAAAAAGAGTTGCAAATTGTGTGTATAAATATAATATGTGCAGACCAACTATCAGCTTAGCCTTTTAGTTGAGATGGAGCACATGCTTTAATTCAAATAAGATAATTGCATTCTCCTTGATTCATCATTCTTGGGAGTTACACGTTAGATTTATAAAACGCCAAATTATGCTTTCTCACAAGAAAAATATTACAACATGACAAAAGAGATATACACTTGTAATTAACTACATGGTCATGCATTCCGATCCTTATCCATTTGATGTGAGACCGTCAATTATGAGTAATCTAAGTTGATTTATTTTCTTGTGATTTTTTGTTGACTATGTTCACAAGGTGGGATAAGGGTTAAATATGTCATTCAACTATAGACCAAAGTGTAATTAGCTCCTTAAATTAATAAAAGCTCCGATTAGATCCCTCATCTTTTTACTTTTATGCAATTAAGTTAATTTACATCTAGGTTACAGGTAATTTTTTTAATTAAAAAATTAATTAAAAGAATAAATATATTTTTAATTCAAATAAATTAATAAATTTTAAAAAAAATTGGAGACCTCTTCTTCGTAATACAATTGTCTAGAATATCATATGTATTTAATGAAAACGAAAATATAAACATTGATTATATATTTAAATACCCTTGACTAATATACTTCTTCTTCGTAATACAATAAGTATTTATTTTACGAATTTAAGATATATGTATTAACACTAGTAGCACTATAAATTATTTTGATATCATCATATATTCAATAATATTTTTCTATTTTATCGTTAAAACTAAAGATTATTTAATTTTACTTATTTACTCGTATGATCCTGAATAGTTTAAATAATAAATATTTTGGGAATCCTTAATATTACTGTTAATAATAATTCTACATAAAACTAGTTACAACTCTCTGTTGTTGATGAGTGATAATATATTTAATTAATACCTACAGAATATAGAGTATTTTTGGATCATATAATATTAATAGTCAAAATATTGAAATTATAATAGAAGCTGGCCAATTTTATTTTTTATTTTTTTGTGTGTAAATTTTGAAATTAATTTTTTTAAAATCACTTTTACCTGTTATTATCATATGTTTACGGCTACAAATTCAGCTACTTGCACAAATTTAAGAAGTTATAGGCTTTGCATAAAAAGTGAAGAGATGAAAAGTCTAATTGAAACTTGTTTTAGTTTATGGGACTCATTGCACTTTGATTTATAGTTTAAGCGCTTATTTGACTCTTATTCTAAAAACTAGTATTTTTTATCCGTAATGCGCAAAAAATAGGTGATCAATATTAATATTGTAATAGCTAACATATAAATTCAATATATAATGTGTATATATTATTATTATTGAAGAAAATAAGAAAATATATGGTGGATGCATATGCATGATAACAATAGTAGAAAAGATAAAAATTATAATGGTAGGAGTATGTTTGTCCAAAATATTGTAAAGTACAATTTTTATAGCATAATGTATAAAAAAATTTGAACAGAAAAATGGACATAAATGAAAGATATAATCTTCTTTCACACTTATTATGTTTTTAGATTTAGATTTAGAAATTAGATTGCCCCGTGAAAAAGCATTTTTTGTTTTAAAAAAGGAAAAAAATAATTAGTGGTGATTGTTATGACACGTCATTTGAAGGGGTGATTGACGTTTGGTGTGATGCGGAGCGCGTAGAATGGAGGACATTATAGTAGTGCATATTGTTCATTTGTTCCCTTGCGGATGACCATTTGGATATAGAAGAAGAAACCAGCAGCCGTCAACTCGTGAAGGCCCTGTTTGGCTGGAGGGAAACGTGTACAAACAACTGTTTCCGATGTGCAACTATGAACTGCCACTGCCTAACGCTCTTATCCTTTGGTTTTTTTTTTTTTGTTTTTTTTTTTTTGGTTTTTTGTTTTTCTTCGTAAATTGTAATATACTAACAGCACGTTTGGTTCACGGAATGAATTTTAAGCGAATAGGAATATTATTCCATAAGGAATGAAATAGGTAAGGAATAGAATATGAATTATATTCCAGCGTTTGGTTCGCGGAAGGAATAGACTTGGGAATTGTATTCCATCTTTTGGTTCGCGGAAGGAATATAAATGGAATATATATTTAAAAGACATAAATGCCCTTGTACAAAAAAATTAAATGTAAATTTTTAGACTAATAAAGGTTGAGTTTTTTAATAGTTTTTTTCCTGCAAATAATAATTTTTTGTGGGATTCACTGAATAGGGAAAATGGTAACAACTGCAGAGCAGCTTGTGTGTACGTGGGATGCACAGTTGCGCCCACTTGGCGCGTGCACAAGTAGGCGTGTAAATATACTTTTTTCCTTCTTTATCCTCTCTCTTTCCTACATGGCCCTGCAAAAATCAAGCTATTGAGGTTGCTCTAATATCTCCATTTTGTAAGATGAAACTAATTCAATATCTTGACAAGTTCATTCAAGATGTTGCTCTTTTAAGGCTTTTACCTTTTAGATTATAAATATAAAAGAATTTTTTTTTATAATAACTGATTATATATATTTCTATGAAAACATTAATATTACATCGGTGTTTCGTTCAAGGTGTTAAAGATACTCTGCATTGTAGATTTTTTGTTTATAAAATTTAATTCATCATCTATCATTTCTATCTTTTTACTCTGAGGCGTTTGGTTTATGAAATATTATATTACCTAAAAAATATTAATATTGTAATGTTATATGTCATTATTTGATTCAAGAGAACATGGTGTTATTTTAGGGGATGTGAACTTCTCAAACTTCATTTTTAATTCATTTTTTATGACATTCATATTACATTATTCAAAAACATTCTTGGAAGCAAACACTTATGTTGCTAAAAGCATTATATTATTTGTTGAAATTGTTGTAACTTAATGATAAAAGAGAATCAGATTGGCTAATCAGCTACTTGCCTTTTAGTCATTTACTTTGGCAAAATGATTAGTGGAACTATTATTATGGATTACATGACAAAAAGAAGAATTGACATTGACTACAATATAGTTGTTAATTGTTTTTAAATTGAGTGATTGTATCGCAAAAGATTTTGTGGTCAAGTGGTATCTGGCATCCCAATTAACATTTCCACATGGATGATGGGAGTGAGTTTGAGCCTCAATGGGAGTAACTCTTGACTTGTTGTGCCTCAGTAGGTTGAGAAAGTGCTATGAAAGTAGCTATGAACCGATATTACATTGTAACAGAGTCAGTAAAATAAAATTGAGTGATTTCGTTTACTTAACACAAGCATTAAGTAAACATTATTTTGCATTTGAGATGTATATTCCCATTAATTTTTCACTTTCAATTGTTTTAGAGAGTTGATGGGTTATAGGCCAGTTCAACTAACTTAATAATAACTCAAATGATAAGTTTAATAAAATAGATATAAAAATTTAATCTGTCGGACTTTTTAAGTAATTGATTGGCAAAGACCAATTAGCTAGATTGGTATAATTAGGGATGACAACATTGGTAGGAGAGGGAGAGAGGAGTATACTTGTCCCCATTCCCGTCATTGCAGAAAAGTTTTGAGGATGAGGAATCTCCTCTCCTATCAACACTTAATCAAACTAGTATAATTCTTAAATTTTAAATTAAAAAAATTTAAATATTAAACTTTTAATCTTAAAATACTTAAATCTTCATCGAATTCTCTTGACAATTGAATTGTCAAATATAATATTCGAATAGTTTTCATGAAAATAAGAACACAAACACACAATTACAAAACGTCAGTACAAACCATCTACAACCTTAATAATAATAATAATAAAATAATAATAATAATAATAATTGTTATTAATTATTATTATATTAAAAATATGATTGGGGACGAAGCAAAGCAAGGAGGGGTATCCTTGTCCTCGATGAAAAATTGTAAATATTTTCTATCCCCAACCCCATTCTCCAATTCTTTTCCCATTCATATCCCAATTGGAACAAGAATTGGGGATCTCCGTCAAAGATGGGAGAAATTGTCATCCTCAAGTATGACTAAAATATGTCTAATTAATTCAGATACTATTTTGTGAAAAAATTATAAGTGTTTAAAATAAAAGTATGTCTAATTAGCTAAGGGATAGCCTAACTTTAGGCCTTGCAACCGCTTGATGGGATGACCCTTGGAGATTGACCAACTCGTGCCTACTCAATACTATGTATCATCTCCAATGTAGGTTAATTTACATATATCATCAAGAGCCATTCACTGCTCCCATCGCTCTTTAAAAGGATGCTTTGAACCTTTGGTGAATTGTGGTTAAAACTTAAAAGGATGCTTTGGACCTTTGGTGACTTGTGGTTGAATCCACTACACTAGTTGAGAGCTTTCAATTAAAGGGATAATGGCACAATTGAAGACTTGAAGTAGTGCAATAACAATAGTCTAACCTCTTCTATTTTACCATTGCCATCCTATTTGCTCTTCAAAAAGCTTTTCTTAATGGGCTTTGGATGACGAGGGAAACCCCACAACTTTGTTAGGTGTAGCCGTGTAGGTAAACTCTGCCTATTGTAGCTCTAGCCTGTAAAGGATCACAAGGAAGTAAACCAACCTAGATTACATATAGTTGATCGGCTCAAACGAAAGGGACAATGATTCGAACTCGTGCCCATGTTGTTACGTGTGAATCTCTTGCCATCTTGGTTGAGGTTACCTTACAAAGAGAGCACCATTTAATAGTGATCACAATCAAGTAGGTCAGGGTGTTGGTTTGGTAATAACAAAGTTTCAAATTTAATTATGAGAGCGTTTTATTACTTTCTTAGTTTGAGGTGATCTGAGTAACCTAAACTGATTTATCTCCTTGTGATTCTTTACCAGTTAAGGTTACAAAACGAAATTTATTTAATACACGACCTTTATTAGTTGATGCACATTTTAATCTGTCATTAAAAAAAGATAGCCGCCACTTGAAAAAATTTAATTTTTTTTCTCATAATACAAAATTGAATAAAAGTTATTCCTTAATCATTGTTCAAAAACGGAGACATGAGTTTCCTAATGCATTAAAGTAATTTAATCAATAAATGATTAATTAATTGTTAGAAAACTGTAGAGAAAGAAGAAAAACCCCCATTGCAAAAATTGAAAATCTGCTTCAATTTTTTTTCTGTAGTCTTCTGTACGACTGTACCTGGCAATCTTTCCATCGTGTTTCTGTTTACGTTGCTGAAAAGTTGACAGTTTAAACAACCCCGTTGTGTCAGCATTTCAAGTCTTTTATTTTTTTTTTTTGATTCTTTAAGCCGGACCCCAATCATCTCGCCGGATTTCTAGTTTTCCGGCGGCCCAAATTCCCGGCGAGCCCAGATGGAGAAAGAGCCTCTCCTCTCCTATTCTGCACCCAGAATAGCACAATCTTCACTGCCAGCCCCCATTTCCCTTTGCCCTTTGCCAGAAGACAATGAAATCACAGTCCCACCTATGAGCCCTTTAGAGTTCAAAGACAGGCTCATCTTTGGCTCTCCTTCTCCTTCTTCTACTTCCTCTTCCAAAAACCCCTTTAAAGACCCCAAGTCCACTCTTGATTCTTTGGATTTCACTTCCCAGACTTTTGCTTCTTCTTCTATTTGCCAATCTTCAGACCAAAAATCCAATCTTGATTTGAATTCTTGGGTGCTGGACCCAAATCATCAATCACAAATCCCTTGCTCACCTTCAGACCCCAAATCTAAAATTGATCAGAGTTCTTGGTTTTTGGACTCAAATTACCCAACATGGAGCAAGAGCAATCTTCACAGGTCCAGGACTGCCCCTGCCATGGCCACAATCAATGATATTGAGAATCAGTCTTCAACTTCCAAGCCCCCAAGGGCACTGTCAATTGTGAGCCAAGCTGTTGTGCTTTTGGGTCTTTATTTGATTCTTGGTGTGGCTATATATTCATTCTTCAAGGAACACTTTAGGGGCACTGAAACCCACCCTGTGGTTGATGCTTTATACTTTTGTATTGTCACAATGTGTACTATTGGTTATGGGGATATAACTCCTGCTAGTCCTGCTACAAAGCTGTTTTCCATCATGTTTGTGCTTGTGGGGTTTGGGTTCATTGACATTTTGTTAAGTGGGATGGTTAGTTATGTGCTTGATTTGCAAGAGACTTATCTGTTGAAGACTATTAAGAGTAGGGGTGCACATGATCCCGGCTCGTATATAATCGATGTGAAGAAAGGGAGGATGAGGATTCGGATGAAGGTCACACTGGCATTGGGTGTTGTGGTTCTGTGTATTGGGGTAGGGGTTCTGTTTATGCATTATGTTGAGAGGCTTGGGTGGTTGGATTCGTTGTACTTGTCGGTTATGTCTGTTACTACTGTTGGGTATGGAGACCGGGCATTTGAATCTTTGTCTGGTCGGGTTTTCGCATCGTTTTGGTTGCTTGTGTCAACGCTTGCTGTTGCACGGGCTTTTCTTTACTTGGCCGAGGCAAGAGTGGATAAAAGGCATAGGATGATGGCTAAATGGGTGCTCGATCAGGATATGACCGTTGCACAGTTTCTTGCTGCCGACATTGATAACAATGGTTTTGTGACGTAAGTCTTTTGCTTTTCCCTCCTGCTGTCCTGTTTCCCATTTTCTTCCCACTTATATAAGAGCTTTTATGGGGATAAGTTAATGAGACACTAGTTTAATCTTTATACGGTATTGCTCATAAGTGCTCTTGAAAGGTTGCAACACAGTCTTATTCAATAGTTATTCTATAATATTAGTTCACAGAATGTTGCATCTTTTATTACATTGGACACATTACTGATGAAACGTGAGTTGTGGTTTAGTTGTAACATATCTAGGAAAGTTTCATGTCTTTTTGCTGGATGTTCTTGGCAAAAAATGAACTGAAAACAGCACTTACTTTTTTAATAGTGGATAGGAAAAGAAAACCTCTGTTAGCAGTACAATTGTTATTCGGCTGTGGCAATTGCATGGCATCATTGTTTTTTTGGTTAGACCACGAGGTGTTCTGAGTAGGTCCTTTCTACCTGAGTAGGTCCTAACTGTAGAAGGCACCTTTAAGCCCGTACCTTACTCAAACTAATCTCTATTCTGACTAGGCCGGCCCCGATCCAATTAAGGGGCAAAGTGCTGGCCGTATTGGTTTTTCTATACTAAAGGGGGTTTTGAAGTCCCGACCTCTCTTAAGGGATGAGATTGCACGGCGACTCAGGCTAACCAAGCTGGTTTGGATGGCATAATTGTTGAAATGGAACCATCTAACATAACATGTTAGGGAAATTATGAAATATAAAAGTTTAGATTTCACAGGCCTTCTCTGTGGGGTTGGATGCCATCCCCATCTGGTGTACCAAAAAACAAGAGTATGAAAAACATATTTAATGCACACATACACGAAGAGGAAGGCTATGTAGATTGTGATAGCAATTAGAAGAAGAAATTGGCCAGTTTTGATAAGGTGGATGGTGCTTCTGCATATTGCATAATCTAGAAATATCAGAACTAAACCGTTCTGAAAATTAATTTAATGATTTTACGTATAAGAGGCAGGAAAATATGGCACATATAGTTGACAATCAGGATAGTGACTTTTAATGTAGGTCTCAAAGTTTACTTTGAAGTTGTTGATCTTCTGTTACTAGAAAATAAGATTAGGAATACAATGAAACGGGAATCTTTGGTCAAGTTGTTTATTCAGCATATCCGTGCCTTATTTATAGTTTTAGATTTTATACCGCCATTCATGTTCATAGCTAAAAGAATACTTAGTGTGTGATGAAGGGGACTAGGAATTGCATTGAGTATTTGAGTCAGTCATTGCTGGGATATTAAGAGATTTATGCACGATTATTGAATCTTATGAAGGCGGGGGTTTGAATCTCGAAGGTGTTGTTGCATTAGTCATTTCTCACAAGAAGCACTAACAGTTAGAAAAGTACAAAAGTTGAGATCGTTAAAACATTAACTAGTGTGAAAAGCAAGTGGCTTTATACTCCTCCCTCTTAGTGAAAGATGAGAACCGTAAAGAAGTTGAATGTTCATTCAACTTTGAAGAAGGGAACAACTCCTGGTAGCAGATGATTTAGTTCTGTAGGAGCTTTATTTTTCATCTATTGGATAAACACCGTCTTTATCTTGAAGTTTTGTGCTTTTATTTATTTATTTATTTGTCTCTTGGATTAGTATCTTGGGTTCTTATATCATTTTCTGCTTAGATCGAAATGACATTACCCCGTGGCCTTAATCAGGTAATTTGGTATTATCATCATTTCCTGGGCCTTATTAATTGGGAGGTGGCGAGATTTCCTATGAATTAGGCCTTATTAATAAATTTAAGGTGATTGAATTCACACTGGTAAAGCCCGTGATTAAAATGTTTGAGTGCTCTGAGGTTAAGATGATGGGATTAAACATTGAATATAAATATCCAATGCAATATCCTGTTTGGTGGTGATATTCGTTACTTGAAAACGTGCCTAGAACTGTTTCCAATGAAAATTTGTGAAATTAAAGCATATGATATGGAAAAGTTAGATGGAGATTGATTCCGCCATTGATTTCTGTATAAAGCTTCAGATTTTTCTGCTGTGATGCTTGAGTGCTTGACTATAGACATTAGTTCGTTCTCAACTATACAAATCCTAATTTCTCGGCACTGTTATTATTCTGTCTTTTTATTTTTGGGGTTAATGTCTTGTGCTTTAGGCTCGTTGTTTAAATTGAAAGACAAGATTCGAATGTAATTTTCTGCGTTGTTCTTTTCTGATATCTGGCAGTAAATCTGAATACATAATATACAAACTGAAGGAGATGGGAAAGATCTCGGAGAAAGATATTCTTCTGATCTGCAAACAATTTCAACGGCTAGACACGGGCAACTGTGGAAGGATCACCCTCGCCGATCTGATGGAAGGCCACCACTGAGCCATTACCGCGTTTACCCAGTAGTGGTCGAAGATAAAGCGGGCAAAAAGTTGGCGAAACTGGCAATGACAGCTCAGAATTTGCGGTAGGGCTCTGCTATATTACGACGTCGAGATATCAGCCGGAGTCTCCAACTTTTTGGGAGAGGCAAATGGTTTGAGCTGTTGTGGTGCATGGTGAAGCTTAAGATGGGATGAGATGTTGAGAGGTTTAGAATCATATGAAATCAAGTCATTGGTTTTCAAGGGAAATGTATAATATATATAATTGCATATATAGCAGGTGGATATTTGTCTACCATAAGTTTTGTTCTCAAAATTGTTGTCAGATGAGGGTGTGAATATTCCTATGAACATTAGTATTTTTAGTTGTATGAATTACTGTCTATACTCTATACAAACAACATTAAACATTATTGTTGAATTTAGACAGTGTGTTCTTGATTCATCTGCTTTTATTGAACCAGGAATATGAGTGTCAGAGATTTCTCAAAATTAGTTATTTAAAAAAAAAAAAATCACTATGAGGGTATAACGGAAAAAAAATACAAACAAATAAAGAGATTGACCCTGGAGTCTTTAGAGTGTGAAGGCATGCAGAAGGGATCTTGACTACAAGACCCTCCCATCGAGTAAGGATGAAAGTTGGTCTTAGTGATCCGGTGGTGCCAAGTGGAAGGGCTGTTACGGTAGAGAAGAAAAATTGTGCACGGACCGTACTTGAGCTTTAGATCAATGTTCCTTCTTTCTAGCACTGTACTTGCTTTATAGTGAAAAGTGAGCTTTAAGCTCTAGACCTTGTTAGCAATCTCATTCACTCGCTTATTGGTCGCTCAAGATCTATGGTCTTTACTTGCATCCGATGAAAAAAATTGAGATCGCTTCCTAAGGACACATTGAGTGTAGGAAGGACTCATTGAGAATGATTCTACACTCGTAAGTACACATCACAATTACTCTCCTAATTCAAAAAACACCTAAGATATCATCCAAAAAAATTGTCGAAGAACAATAGACAAAGACTTGAGAACTTGTGATTCCCAAGCATGTTGTTTAATTGTACTCGCCAGACAATTGATAACAGTATTTTACTACCTAAAATTACGCTTCACTTGATCATTCATTGACCTCTCAATTCTTGTTTACAAGCATCCAAAAGATTTTACTTTCAATTGGATTTTGAGACATGCCACCATGATGTCTCTTTTTGTTAATCATTTGACAACTAACTTTGACTTGCATTTCAATATATTTGGTTATATACTAGCTATAGAGTATAGGAATGCAAGTTACAGTGGGAATGTGGTAGCTCAAAAATTGTTGGATTTTGGATAGGTCAAAGTTTGATTGGACTCAATGTTGATCAATGTTTGAGTATATAGTTTTCCATTACATCATTTACAACTTACAAGTGGTTCATAAAGTTTATATAAATATTCTACAAGCAACCCTAATATGACTCAATGGGCTTCCATACTTGGCCCAATTAACTATTTTTGCTAACTTAATGATTAAAATTAGTACTGTCAAAGCGCGCTGGTCCGTTTTACCGCGAGTGTAATTTTTTGCGAGCTTTTACGGACCGACCTGTTAGGCTCGGGTGCTAAGATTCATACAACCCTAGCTCACCCCATGCATGTTGATAGGTCCCGTGGGTTTTTTTATTTTTAAATTATCGTGTGTACACTTATATTCATGTGTACACAATACACATGAATATATATTTATATTCATGTACAATGTGTATGTATGTATGTATGTATGTATGTATATATATATATATATATATATAATTTTTTATTAAAAAAATATGGCGGGTCGCATGTTGGCCCGCAACCCATGCGGGTTGGCCCGTGCCGGTCGCGGACCATAGAGGGCTAGGCTCGTTAGGCCTGCTCTTTCGTGGGTCATCTTTTTTGTAGCCCTAACTCACCCCATCGCGTGGCGAGTGCGGGCCAACCCACAGACTTTGGCCCACTTTGACCGTACTAATTAAAATAATACAAAAAATAAAATAACTAGTCATAAAAATAAACATAATAATATGTTGTTATCTTATTAATCACATTATATAGTTGTTTCTTGATAAACTCTTATATATATGTGTGAATAAAAATCCGAGTCCAAATGCGAACATGTACTTTGTAACACTACCAAAAGTATTTTCAGACATGTACAAGTGTATTTATGATCTAAGACTCTAAACTTGCATCTTTTCAAAATTAAAAGTGCATTCGATGATACGTAAAGTACACTTAAAATATTGCACTTGTAGTAGACCACTTAGTCTTAAGTCACCACTCCAACTAGGACTTCTCAAGCTAAAGTTTGGGCTCTTGGGCTCTCCAAGTTGGTAGAGTAGAAGTGTAGAGATGGCTGAATCCCTTGTTCGCAGAGTCAACGACACTGACTGATTGGGAGATTGCTTGGGCGACTCGCGATTTACCTTTTTCAACAATTTTTGAGCAGGAATTATGGAGATTTTAGGATTAGTCTAGAGTAAGCTAAGAAACCTAACCAATTTATTATTATTTTTTTTTTAAAAAAGTAAAGTTTGAATTATTTTCACCTTAATAGAAATACTAGATAGTAGATACTATAAGCAAAGTTAGGGTCATCTATCATTGGGCTGAACTCCAACTCTAGCTCTAGCTAGTAATCTCTCTTAATTAGTTGATAACCTATATATAAATCCAATGTAAATTCTTTTGAGATATGTATATAAAGAAATTGTTTTCTTGTTGCCATATTTTTCTCTCGTTTCTCATGGATATTAATATTACCCATAATGAAAGACTAATCGTCTAATCCTATGGCCAAGAATGACATTGTTAAGCCCAAAGAGTGGCCCAGTGGGTGAGACATGATTTTCATACATGAATATCATGTGTTTAATTACTGTCAATACCATTTTAGTCAGTTTTAGCTCATATTGTAATTTATCTTTCTTGTGTAATTTGAACACTATTATACATGAACAAAGTTTATTTACAGTACACCATTAGACAGTACTTATGAAATTCTCTCGGTCACCTTAGAAAAAAAAAAAAGAAAAAAAGAAGAATGACCTTGCTAGACACAATACTTGACTAGGAAAAAAAGATGTAGATAAAAAGTGAGAGGAAAGTTGTATATGTATATTTGGACCAAGTCAAGTCTAGGTAGCTCATTATATTTTCTCACTCTAAACTCTAACATACACCACACAACAACCACCAATCATCTCCACAAACATACACACAAACCAAAACTTTTTGAATGGGAAAACATAAATTAAGGCTGCAGGGCCGACGTTATATTGAATTGAATTGCTCTTTCATATACTCTTACTTCAAATTTATAAGGTTTCCCTTTTCTACTTCAAAACAGGATCTCATCCCCGCCCATTCTACACACCTCATTATCATCATACTCAACTAAACCCACTAATCTCTCTCTCTTTCTATATTTTATAAATCTATATCTATATATTATATGTTCTTATTCATAAAAATATGGCATCTAGAATTTTGATGAGGTAAATGGTCTTTAATGACCTTGACTAATTAATTAAGCATCAAAGACTTTTAAAAGTTCATGGATGACCATGTGGAAACTGATATATATATTTGAACCTTTTTACAATATTGATCGTCACCGATATTGATAATACTAGATGCAAGTAAACACTTGTATTAATAATACCAGGTATCAACTTGTATTTTTTTTTTTTTTTGTTATATTGCGTTTCATTAGCACCGCTATGTGCGGATGTGCCATTAATAGGTACAATTAGTATATATTATACATAGTTGTGCGTGGTAGTATCGATAAAAAAAAATTATATCTAGAAGTCTCAATTCAAGTTATATCCCTGATTTATGTCAATTTTTTTGTTAATTTTTTTTTATACATTATGCTATAAGAGTTGTGCTATATAATTTTGTGAATAAAAATATCAATGACGATATATCTTCTGCTTGAAGAATATACGAAAAGATATTATGCATGGATGTGCAGGGTAATAATAATGAAAAAAGATAATAGAAGTTCTAAATATACGAAAAGATATTATGCATGGATGTGCAGGGTAATAATAATGAAAAAAGATAATAGAAGTTCTAACGACATGAATATTTTTATCCACAAAATTGTATAACACAATTCTTATAGCATAATGTATAAAAAAATTAACAGAAAAATGGACATAAATTAGGGATATAACCTGAATTGAAACTTATTATGTTTTTTTTTTAGATATGGTAATAATGTAGGTTGACATTATATATTGGAGTAATATAAAAAATAAGTTTGATTTAATTTAGATTTTAATTAAATGTGATCATAATTATATTTATTAATTTATCATATCTAAAATTCTTACTTTGATAATATTAATCAAATTATGCTTACTATGTTTCTTTCTAGTGGGTCACCCATCTCGTAACCATAGAGTTCTTTCGCTATTTGATCGTCATATCCTACTTAAAACCAATCAATGATATCAATGATAAGTACGTGGACATTAATCATTTAACCACATCCATTCATGGTAAGTTACCGCATCATGTCTCGAACCGAATAGAGACTGAACTCGGTTGACCCGGCCGACGCCCAACATCGCAGATATAAAATATTAGTTCATATATATATGTCTGTATGTACATGTTGACATGTGGAGGGGTTTGAATAATAATGGCTTGACTGTGTCAACCTTGCACATATAGGAAAGATTAACCAGAGATGCATTATCTATGGATGCTTCTTTTTTTAAACAAAAGAAGAAGAAGAAGACAATAATGAAACGATTCCTTCAAATCTTCTGAGTAGGATTTCAATGACAAGCCGACATAGGTTATATATGAATAATTCACCATGGAGTGGCTCTTTGTGGACACCTGGTATTAGTCCTCTCACTTAAAGGACTGTTAAGTCATCAGGATTCAACTCCTCTACAATTTCTAGAGTCGGGACGTGAAGGCCTTGATGCGAGAAATTTTGTCTTTCAAACTCATGCTTATATATGAATGCCATATTTCACTCTAGTGTTCAATTAGCTTAACCTAAAGTAGTCCCTCAATTATATTGTTTGTATACTAGAGATTTGATATATTTATAAGCTTGTATGGTTTTTTATCATTACAATCGAGCTAGCTTAATTAACATGTTTTCCAAATACACATAAAATAATACGAATAAGACGACTTATCCAAACTCGATTTGTTAAATAGAGGTGTCAATAACATTCTAAGACGACAGTTTACCGCGTAGTCCTACTTTAAATATATTACCTAGATACAAAAACACAACCTAACTAACAAGATAATGCAAATATTAAAAGAACATTTAAAATTAATGTTTCTCATCATTCATTGCAGAATCTAATCATCCTAAGACTCCCTTCACACTAGGGCAGTAGAGTATATGACTTAACTTAATAATTAGGAAGAACCAAGACAAGAAAGTGACATTAATGCTTATTGCCTAGATAGATAATGCATGTTGTGACTTTATCAAGTTGAATTTAATTTTCCAATAATTATAATATATATAATAAAAAATTATTTATAAAATGTGGTTTGGTTTCTGGTGAAATTAAGAATAATAATAATGTTTAGAAAAATTAAAAGATTGACTAATTCAGAACATTCCAAGTGGAGTAGATGGCACATGATGATTGAGGATGTTGACTGTCTTTCTATGTGATATTGAGTCTTATTGAAATATCTCTCATAATTTATTTCTACGTTGAAGAGGTAGGAAGAAGTGCTTGGACCTTAAATTTTACTCTAATTAATTCATTATTATTATTATTATTATTATTATTATTATTATTATTATTATTATTATTATTATTTGAAAATGATAACTTCTATATTTACATCATCAGTAGAATTAGGAGAGTTGGAAAGGGCCAAATATGCATATATGTATCTATATTATAACATGAGTGCACATATAAAATGTTGAACCCAAATGTAAGAGTTCCACCGCTTTTGTCCGGGAAACGAGTGGGGAGAAAAATCGTGGGATGAATCAAAAGCAAAGTTTAATGGTTTATGAAGCTATTTAGGTTAGTTGACCAATTAAGTTATGCCTCGAGAGCTTTGAGTGTATGTATATGATATTGAAATAAGTAAAGAAGTATGCTAAAATACAAAGAAATGTCCTATTTAGATATTATCAATAATTTTTTCAAATAATTAAAATGAGATTTATAGCCAATATTAGGGTAAAAAGAAAGTATTGTGGGCAACCTAAGTTTCTTTGTTTGAACGGGCCATCTAGGAGTAAACTAGGTTAATTTACTCCCTTTTAGTCTTTTACTGATGGTTAGGGTCACTAGGTAAGATTCACCCAAACCGTACTTTCAAGTAGCAGATCAGATACTGACTTTCTTGTAAATCAAAGTTAGAAAAAGAAATCAATGCAATCTCTTCCACACTCATGGGTAAGAAAGAAATGTCCTAGCTCGCATGGACAACTTAGTTAGTCACAGGGGTGAAGTTTGAGAAAAAAGACCAAGGATCGAGTCTCGACAGTGTGGGACCAACCTCTCGAAGTATGGGGGCTTCTTGTGCACAGTAAGCAAATGTCTAGCCTCTGTGTTCAGATGAGTTACCATGATTTACATCCTCCCACTAGATGCTCAGTTGAGCCGAGACGTGGGGAGTTTTTGGGTTGGGGATTCAACTTTTGGGAAGAAAGAAGGAAAGAAGTGTCCTATTTAGATACCTCAATAATTTTTCAAGCTAAGTAATTTAAGATTTATTGCCAAGATTAGCGTAGGATTGTGGAGCCTTGACAAATACCTCTATTACTCTTCTAGTATGTTCAAACAATTATTTAACAGTTTTAAAATTATTTTTGGAATGGCATTTTGGTCATTATTGATTGAGTATTGCTTGAAATTGAAGGCTTTGAACAAGTCAGAAGTGACCCAAACTTGCTTTTCAGCTGTGTAGCTTTCAATATTTGCCATAATTAAGTTAGGAAAGTTCCTTTTAATTAAATTAATATTTCAAGTATAAGATTGTGATGTTCATTTGTCTATGTTTCTTGCAAAGTGTCATTTATATTATTTCTTTTTTCAATTTTTACTATTTTAATATAATTTTATCTGATTAAATCAGGGTGCAATCCATATATATATATATATATATATATATATATATATATATATATATATATATATATATATATATATATATATAT
>NC_044916.1:5423255-5435296 GCF_003576645.1 Ipomoea triloba
ATATATATATATATATATATATATATATATATATATATATATATATATATATATATATATATATATATAACTATTGATCACAAACGGCACCGAATTATACAATCAATTAATACAAATAATATTTTTCTTATTTATTTTAAAATAATCCATCAACATCAAAGAGATTCTTTTTCATTTTGTACACCTAACAAATAACCTGCCCTCGTTATGTCTTGAAATGGACTGCCCATTATACAACAACATGAATAAATAGTCTCACAATTTTAGGTCAACAATTTCATGCTCTTTCTTTATTTGATGCTATTTTTCATTTATATTATTTTTAATATTATTATAAATATTTTAATATTATAAATAAAATAATTAAAATATATAATTATACAATTCTAATCATTTCCAGAAAATGAACCACACACAAAGACAGTTTTTCAAAATGCAATCAAACACCGGAAATAAAACTATTTTATGAAAAATGATTCATTTTCCAGAAGTCATTTACCTGTTTTCCAAACACACCCTTAATAGAAATCTTTATTTAGAGAAGAATGCCGTGAATTTTTATTTTTTATTTTTTTAAAAAAGCATTAAGAAATTAGGGATTAGAGACTTTAACAGTCAATATTAACATTTTTGTCACTTCAATGACTAATTCATACAGAACCTTTAATAGACAATTCAAAGATAAAATATGGTGACATGTTTAATTGAGGGATTGAAAATGACCATTTCCCTAACAAATATTTAAATTTTGAATATTACAAATTTCTCATTGGGTCTCTAAAAATATTCATAGCATATTCCATAGATTGTTCCACAATAATTCTTTAAATATGTCCCTAATCTCATATACTAATAACACTGGAAAAAGCAAAAAATAATGGGTTGTTTGGTAAATAGATGTTAGCAAATAGGTGTTAGTTGATTGAGTTAGTGAGTTTGACTAGTTACGTTGATAGCATTAGCTGATTGTAGAAAAATGTTTGGTAAATTAACTGTTAGCCGATTGCTAATTACATGCAAAATGACTTTCTCAAAAAATTGATTGAAAGATTTGTTTTCAGCAGTTTTTTGAATTTTAGCATTTAGAAGTAATAAGTTGTTACAAAAAGTTAATTAATCAAACACTCATATTGGATGATTAACCAAATCAAATAACTAATAGTTGTCAAACAAGCCAATATTAGCTGATAAGCTAATTATGTTATTAAACAAGGCCAGTATATATGCAACACATATTCTAATTGCTAGAGCTTTTATTATTGTTATTGTTATTGTTATTGTTGTTATTATTATTATTATTATTATTATTATTATTATTATTATTATTATTATTATTATTATTATTATTACATGGTAATGATAGTTATAATTTCTGAACCTAATAAATACATAATTATAGTAATCTTTAAATAAAATTGGATTAAATACACCAGAAATATGATTTAAAACACCGGTCAAGGAATGAACCATAATATTTACATTTTCTATAGTTTGCAATAAAATATTAAAATCCAAAGATGGATCTCAGTTTATTTATTTATTTTTAGTTGTTTTCTTTGACACATTGATGAAGAGATATAAATTAAATAGAAGTCGGCGTTACATTAAGTTCAACTAAATGATGATAGCTAAATTTGCAAGGAGCATAGATTTACAAAGATTATGAACAATATATAATTTTTTTATTTGATTTTAATTAATAATTAATTTATAAGTAATTTAAAGTATATTTCCAAAAAAAAAAGTAATTTAAAGTTAAAATATAATTGTTATTGCAATCATAATATAATAAAAAAAATATTTCAAATTATATTGTCCCTTGGAAGGGGATCCGAAGATGATATGTGCATGACGTGCATGGGAGTCATGATTTGGGAACTTATTACTAAAATAATATAAGATGGGGATTAGGGTTAGATCATTGATTAATTAGTATGTCAGTCTTTCAACATGACTCTAAGCGGGAACATTTTATATAGGCCATAGAATTTTTGCACTATCCTTATAGGGCAGCTTACTCATGAAAATGACATGCCTCTCTTGTCAAATATTTTAAGCCCAATAAATCCAAAACTTTATTATTGGGATTTGATCATGTGACCACCTATTTAAAATGGTAACAGAAGTGTCATCATATTACATAGTATCTCTTTAATCTTTCTACTTTTTCATTATTTATCCATTCTTTGACTTCTTAATTGATCAAGCTTTCTAAATTCCTTGTCAAAATGATGATATTTTAGATCTTATGATATATATATATATATATATATATATATATATATATATATATATATATATATATATATATATATATATATTAATACAAAATGATTCTTTGTTTGGAAAATTTTCTGTGACAAACCCCCCATTATGGAAATTTAGTGCGTGGTTGGTTCGTATATGGGAATCGGAATCGGAAAGAGTTGGGTATCAAATACTTGGTAATGGTAATATGTTTTGGTGAAAGTATTTTGCATGCTTGGTAGTAAGGTGGAATGAGAATGATTATTAATAATTAGGGAAGCGGAGGAGGAAGGGAAATGAAACCATTATTTTATTAGAGAATGAGTTTTGCAATTAATGGGGTAATCAAAACCCATATTAATGTTCTAAAAACTATCAACCAAACAATAACAATGACTTTGATATCCATTTCTGATAGCTAAACCGGTCTTTCAACCAAACACACCCTTAATTCACCAACATTGGATGCCCATCAATCATAAAAATTTATATATATATAAAAATAAATAAATAGGATCATGCTGGAGACTCTTACAATTACCACTTTCTATCCGTCACTGTTTAACGTGTCATCTTTCTATTAGATGTGTGTGTATTAAAACCTAGGATTAGAGTGACTGGTAGAGAGTTGTAATTGTAGGGGTGAGAAGTATTTTTCAATTAAATATGCATATAAACTTTTTAATCAATACAAAATTAAAAAAAAAAAAAGATCAATAATTACAATCTAAAAGTCTTGATGTTCCTCGTTATTGAAATGGTCAACACATTTATTTTATTTTTGAAGGGAATCTTCCAATTCCAATCTTATTGTTCACTCTTCACTAATTTAAAATACAACACACACACACTCGGTAAAAGTAAGAATCAAAGTCAAAACACAAGAAACATGGACTCAACATTCAAATTGTATAAGAGGTTGAGTTCATCAACTTTTAGATAAAGACTCAAGCAGTTAAAACGTTCAACTCGATTTTACGTTTCACAGTGATAACATTGTTGAAAGGCCAACAATATACTACACTAATAATTCAGATCAGACTTTAGCGTAGTGTAATAATAATTTCCCAAAAATTAAACTTTAATTTTACATTAGGTTTTTGTATTTGTTTATTTCATTGTCTCACCAAGGGAGGTTGCTCCCCTTCCAATATCCAAAGTCCAAACTAAGTGCTATACAAAACTTTCTCAATACTCAAAAAAAAAAAAAAAAAGTAAATAGAAAATGATGGACCAAATATATATTTTGGCACATGTTTGGTAGGGTAACTGATATTAGCTTAGCTGCAATGATGGGTTTGGATCACTGCCCACTTGATATGATATCTGATTTAATTTTTCCAAGGTTGTGCATACAAGACACTTGATTGGTAAATTGGTGCCTAATTTTGTTACTTCACAACTAACAATTTAAATAAAGTAGGAATAATGTCACTTTATGAAATAGGACTGATGAAAATGAATTGTATATGGCAATAGGGAAAATGGGATTCAAAAGAAATAATAATAAAATTCTATAGAAATGTCAACTTTTTCATCAAAATAATGAGTTTCATGAATTTGTATTTATGTAAAAGAAAATGACACTTTTACATAATAACGTTGACAAAATACAACTACACAAAAGTCCAATAATGTATTATACAATATATGAGTTTAGAGTATATATAATCTCCACCCCGGCTTCCCGAAAAAAAAAAAATCATTTCAGCTATGTGTCTTATTCAGTTAATAAGGTTTGCTCAATTGCTTAAATTTATTTAATGAGGGGTTACAAAGCAATTTTACTGACCCGATAACTCGGATACCAGGCCCCAAACTTTCCCCAAGATTACACAGTCATAACATCCATGTTGATCCTATTTGTAATAGGCTATTTAGTGTCATCTACTAATAGTTATACCATGGACCTGGGTCTATCTTGTATTAAGGTGGACCCGTGTCCATTTACATACTGAATGTTCACAATTTAAATTGTGAACATTTAGTATGTAAATTGTGAACATTCAATATGTAAATTGTGTATTTTGGACTCGAGTCCATCTTGCAATGTAGACTCTGGTCCACGGAATAATTTGCCATCATAGTTATACCATGAACCCGGATCCACCTTGCAAGGTGAGTCCATGTCCATTTATATATATACTGAATGTTCACAATTTACATGTTGAATGTTTATAATTTAAATTGTTAACATTTAGTATGCAAATTGTGAACATTTCGTTGTGAATAATTAATAGGTAAATTGTATATTTTAGACACGAATCCATTTCTACAAAATAATTTGCCGTCATCTACTATATTAAGACTAATAGTTATTCATCAATACAAACTATATATATACATCCTACCTAATACATACAGTCAATCAAAATTATCAATTATGCTATCATTTACAATCTTCTTTTTTTTTTTTGGGTAATATATAGTTTAATATTAGTGTTCACAATTTATATATTTAACAACAGTATTAAACATCAAAAGTTAAATTTAAAAGTTTTAAAAAATCATTAAAGAAAATAAAGTAGTAAAGAAGAGTTCATTTTAAAAAAAACCACTAAATATGACAACTTGATTATATTATTTAACATTAAATTTGTTCAATCCAAAGCATAGTAGTGCATGGTGTGTGGTTAGTTGTAGAGATAAGGCTATAGAATTTGAAGTATGGATTTTATTAATTAATTAATCCAAACTTTACTATAGTTTTTGTTCTCCTTTTTGACCAAAACCAAATGTTCAATTCGTCGCAATCCTGGTTGAGATGATGACAAATAAGGTTGTCGTCTTCATCGACCATCGTTTGTTTTATTCTTTGATTTTTTCAACATTCAATAATAATGCACCGATACAATATTATCACTCGTAGCTTTATCACAACTTCCAATCTGTCATTTGCACATTGAACAAGAAACTTTATAATCTTTCATTTATACAAAACTTTATATTCCAATCACTAGTACTCAAAAAAAAAAAAAAAAAATACACCGTTGTTACCTAAAAATATATTCTGCGTGAAACTCTCATCTTAGTCATAGCTGATAAAGAATCAGGTAAATCAACTTAAATTGCATATATGTGACCGTTTGACCTGATTGATAAAGATTAATGTTAGTGTTGGTTGGTTCTTATTATTTGTTTTCTTATTTGAGCTAGCCTCCGTGGTTATGTATGGAATCAATAAGATATTGAGTTTTCTTCCCTAAATACTTTATAGGTATATCTCTGTATAACTCTTGTATAAAAGCCTATGCATGAAATCAATAAGATATTGAGTTTTCTTCACTAAATACTTTACACTGACCGATTCAGACAAAAAAGACCAATAAACATCTCCCACTGAGAATCAAACTTGAAACTTTATGGTTACAAGTCTATTGTCCGATCAACTTGGTGAGAGTTTTCCCAAGAAACTTTATAGGCCCTGTTTGGTAAATAATTAGCTTATAAGCCAATTTTGACTTATTTGACCACTATTAGTTGTTTGACTTGGTTAACAAATTAATATAAGTGTTTGGTTAATAAGTTTTTTTGTAACTTCAAAATACTAAAAATCAAAAGGCTACTCAAAGCAATCTTTTCAATTAGCTTTTTGAGAAAAAGGAATTATGGCCCTGTTTGGTAAATGGTTGTTAGCTGATTGGGTTGGATGTTTGGGTTAGGAGGTATGATTTGTTGATAACATTGGCTGATTATAGAAAGTTGTTTGATAAATTAGTTGTTAGGTGATAGCTGTTTGGTAAAATTTCTTTTCTCAAAAAGCTAATTGAAAAGACTGCTTTGAGTAGCATTTTGAATTTTAGCATTTTGAAGTTACAAAAAGCTTATTATTTACCAACTAATAGTGGTCAAATAAGCCAAAATTGACTGATATGCTGATTATTTATCAAATTGGGCCTATACCAAACAGCTATCAGCTAACAGCTAATTTATCAAACACCTTTCTACAATCAGTTAATATTATCAACTAATTATACCTTCTAACCCAATCAACTAACAGCTTATCAGCTAACATCTATTTTTCAAACATGGACATAATTTTTTTTTTCAACCCATGAGGATCTCATTTCCATATTTTTTTCTTAATTCGTTCAAGACAATGTTCATTAAATTGGAATACAACTCAAACAAGGACGGAATATCCTTTATATAGAAAGATAATAAGATGCATGAAGAATTACTTATATTATATTGGGAAGAAAGAAAGAATATAAACTAATAAACATATATTATGTCAACTTCGAGAGGATTGAGGGAGTAGAATGATGCTACATTGGAAAGTCAAAAATTCATGGTTAGAATAAGCAAAGATTCCCAGTCTACCTAGGTGTGTAGAGCTAAAAAAATAAAAAAGTGAATTAATGATGGAGTGCAATACGTGCCTAACTTATTAGGTTGGCTAAGGGGTCTAGAATCATGAATTTACATGTAACACGCAGCTATAGGTCGAATGAAACAATTAGCGACGACTCACAATCCTGCCGCAATTTCAGCGGCATTTCATTTCCAACGTTGACTCAACAACGTACGCTAGCTACACCTTCCATCACACCGCAATGTAATGCCACCTAAGTACAACAATAATTAATTCTCACCTATGATTTATTAGTACAACAAGTTGGTCTAACTAAGTAAGAGATTATTACTGGTACAAGTAGTTCAATTTGTACTTAGGTAATAGGTTATTAGTAATGGCATACGATTGAAACTTAATAGTTGCAGTGTGGGAGTTAGACACTGATCCTCTCACTTAGAGACTGTTGAGTTACTCTGATTAATCTCTTCACCTCTTGTTAGGTCATGGTGTGAGGATTTCGCCTTTTGTGAGCAAGTAAGAAATTATTGGATAAAGTTGGATTTAGGAGGTGTTTGGTCGTTCGTGTTTAGGAGGAAATTAAAATAAGTATCAGATGTGAGATTGAGATATTTGTTTGTATATTTATTTATGTTCTAAATGATATATTTGGTCATTGAGTTATATTTTAGGTATAAACTTAATTTCGGTTTACTTTTTACCAGAAAAATGGTACTTTTTCTCTATGAGTTATATACTTATAGTACTTTTTCCCTCTAAATTATTCATGTATCAACATTAGCCGTCAAATTTTTTTAAAAGTGACGGTTTTTCTCTTGATATGTTAAATGGACATCCTTACCATTAAAATAAATATTTCATTTATTTTTTCTTTTCTAACAAATTATTGCTTATATGTAGGGATAACCACGATTTGGTTCAAACCAAAATGTTCCAGTTACGATTTACAATCGGAACCCAATTCCAATTTTTGGGTTTCAGTTTATTAAAATCGCAAATCGGAATTGCCAATTATGGTTCTGAACCCAAAAAATATATATTAATTGTTGAATTTAAACTATTTTAAAAATAGAAAATAGATTTCATTTTAAAAAAAAAAAAGTTTGAACCATGGTTCAAACCGGATCCGGAACGCTGAACCGGCAATATAAAATTAGAACTGAATCGTAGTCATATCTACTTAAATTATATGTGAGAATCAAAATAAATACGAAAAAATACACAATTTGTAAATATTTAATTTTAATTTTAAACTAAAGCTAGTAGTTGTTTCGATTTCGAACCGTCGATTCACGATTCATGTTCCAGTTTTTTCTGGTTCGTGATTTTAATATATTGGTTTTGGTTTTGACTCATAATCGGAACTTTTCGATTCTATTGGTATAGTGTTTGGTTCTGTTCGAACCGAACTATTGTCATCCCTACATATAAGCAATAATTTGTTGGAGAAGAAAAATAAATAAAATATTTATTTTAAGGGTTAAAATGTCCGTTTAATATATCAGGGGAGAAAATTGCCACTTTTAGAATAATTGAGATGATTAATATGAATACATTAATAATTTAGAGGTAAAAGTGCTATAAGCATATAATTCATGAAAAAAAGTGTTATTTTTCCTTTTTTTACCCCTTAGTTATTCCCAAAGTGCGGATTTTGGTATACACTTGATTGTTGTTGTTGTTGTGGTGGTGGTGGTGTGTCCTTTTTTTTTTTGTGGGGTTTTTTTGTGAAAAAAAGTGTTATTTTTCCTTTTTTGTGAGGGTCAAAATTAGAATTAACTCTTTAATATGATTGACAATTGAAATTATGAAAGGTTATACTGTAGACCACTTATAAATATTTAATTTCAGTACTAAAATTCATTTTTTATATACAAAAGACTTATTTTGAGGTATACCTAAAAATGAATCTTCAGTACACTAAAAATGAACTTTTTAGATACTAAAAAAAAATTTATGTCAGTAGTTCACGGTATAATGATTGTGAGTTTATTATGTATATAATTGGATTTGGCATATTGATGAATTTATAATTGTATTAATATAATTATTATTCTGAACAAAAAAAATACTAATAATAAACTTTTTGTAAGACCACACATAACACATTTATCTCGAAATTTCCAACCACTTCATGACTACCCTGTGGTCAGAATGTTAGAGTTCACATTGGTGCTGTATGAGGCCACATTCTAACCATTGGGAATTCAAAGTGGTCAAAATTTCTAACCACTTCGATTGGTGATTGACTGATTGTAATTAGCGAAAAGATCTTTACGAGTAGCAAAAGTAGTTGTAGCGCACCGAAAACCTAAACAATTGAGCTTTTATTTCCAGCAATAATTATATACGGAGTATTATTTTAGAAATAGGGGGAAAAACGTTTACCCCAACTATACATAGTCACAAGCATATATTCCAACAAACAAAAACAGTAATTTAATTTAATTTTTTTTGGGGGGTAAGTACATGCATGCATGAGGGCTATTTAACTTTTTTTTTTTTTTCCTATGTACTAGTAAATCCTACCTTGTGACTCTAGGTAGTAAAGGACCACAAAGAGGTAAACTAACGCAAATTATATCGTGGACCGTGGTCCACAATGCATTGTGGACCGCGGTCCCAAAACGACGTCGTTTTGATTTAATGAAAACATACGGATGAATTCGCGCCACTCACTTTCAGTTCATATATACTGCAGTTACATTTCAACACAACTTCAGTTATATTTCAACACAACTACAGCGACATTTTGATATAACTACAGTTTCATTCGATAATATAAAAACACAAATNAATTGTTGAATTTAAACTATTTTAAAAATAGAAAATAGATTTCATTTTAAAAAAAAAAAAGTTTGAACCATGGTTCAAACCGGATCCGGAACGCTGAACCGGCAATATAAAATTAGAACTGAATCGTAGTCATATCTACTTAAATTATATGTGAGAATCAAAATAAATACGAAAAAATACACAATTTGTAAATATTTAATTTTAATTTTAAACTAAAGCTAGTAGTTGTTTCGATTTCGAACCGTCGATTCACGATTCATGTTCCAGTTTTTTCTGGTTCGTGATTTTAATATATTGGTTTTGGTTTTGACTCATAATCGGAACTTTTCGATTCTATTGGTATAGTGTTTGGTTCTGTTCGAACCGAACTATTGTCATCCCTACATATAAGCAATAATTTGTTGGAGAAGAAAAATAAATAAAATATTTATTTTAAGGGTTAAAATGTCCGTTTAATATATCAGGGGAGAAAATTGCCACTTTTAGAATAATTGAGATGATTAATATGAATACATTAATAATTTAGAGGTAAAAGTGCTATAAGCATATAATTCATGAAAAAAAGTGTTATTTTTCCTTTTTTTACCCCTTAGTTATTCCCAAAGTGCGGATTTTGGTATACACTTGATTGTTGTTGTTGTTGTGGTGGTGGTGGTGTGTCCTTTTTTTTTTTGTGGGGTTTTTTTGTGAAAAAAAGTGTTATTTTTCCTTTTTTGTGAGGGTCAAAATTAGAATTAACTCTTTAATATGATTGACAATTGAAATTATGAAAGGTTATACTGTAGACCACTTATAAATATTTAATTTCAGTACTAAAATTCATTTTTTATATACAAAAGACTTATTTTGAGGTATACCTAAAAATGAATCTTCAGTACACTAAAAATGAACTTTTTAGATACTAAAAAAAAATTTATGTCAGTAGTTCACGGTATAATGATTGTGAGTTTATTATGTATATAATTGGATTTGGCATATTGATGAATTTATAATTGTATTAATATAATTATTATTCTGAACAAAAAAAATACTAATAATAAACTTTTTGTAAGACCACACATAACACATTTATCTCGAAATTTCCAACCACTTCATGACTACCCTGTGGTCAGAATGTTAGAGTTCACATTGGTGCTGTATGAGGCCACATTCTAACCATTGGGAATTCAAAGTGGTCAAAATTTCTAACCACTTCGATTGGTGATTGACTGATTGTAATTAGCGAAAAGATCTTTACGAGTAGCAAAAGTAGTTGTAGCGCACCGAAAACCTAAACAATTGAGCTTTTATTTCCAGCAATAATTATATACGGAGTATTATTTTAGAAATAGGGGGAAAAACGTTTACCCCAACTATACATAGTCACAAGCATATATTCCAACAAACAAAAACAGTAATTTAATTTAATTTTTTTTGGGGGGTAAGTACATGCATGCATGAGGGCTATTTAACTTTTTTTTTTTTTTCCTATGTACTAGTAAATCCTACCTTGTGACTCTAGGTAGTAAAGGACCACAAAGAGGTAAACTAACGCAAATTATATCGTGGACCGTGGTCCACAATGCATTGTGGACCGCGATCTACGATATAAGAACNATTTCGATATAACTACAGTTTCATTCGATAATATCAAAACAAATGTAAGGCAGCAGTATCTTTTGAGATGAACTGTAGTGTCAATTACGGGATCCGTCTCCCACTTACTAAAACGACGTCGTTTTGGGACCGCGGTCCACAATGCATTGTGGACCGCGATCTACGATATAAGAACGGTCCACAATGCATTGTGGACCGCGATCTACGATATAAGAACTGGTAAACTAACTTGGTGGACCGCGATCTACGATATAAGAACTGGTAAACTAACTTGGTTGACCATAATTAACTGACTCAAATCAAGAAGGTCAAATCAAGAAAGTCAATAAATTGCTCCCCACTAAGAGTTAACTTGAAACGTTGTGGTTATCAAGTTAATAGCTCGACCAATTTAACTGGGCTTGTTGCATTGCTGTTTAATTTTGATATATAAATTGAATGAATGGAGTAAATTAAAGGGCAGGCATGCATATATGTACTAGCTTAGTGGTTGCTCTAAAAGAGGAGCAGATAATACCAATAACACGTACGTACGAATCCCAGCATGGTGCATGCTCCGACTATTAACAACTCGAGTCCTACTACACACTTGTCTTCGACCAACAACTCAATCCTAATACACATGCATCTTTCCATTATATATAGCCTAGCCTGCCTGGCCTGCACCCAACCATTTGGGGATGTTAATGTTGTGCATGCATGTCGTACGTGTTTGTAATGTGTCTTAATACCCTCAAAAGGGTTAGTAATAAGATCTCAATGCCGAGTTGTACGTTGGACTAAGCTCTACAACCCACAATCCAATAATCCCAATCAGCCTCAATTGCACAGCGAAGTGGCAGAGTCAGAAATTTCGTTCAGCAGGGACGAAAAAATTAACCTTATAGGGCGGTTCAACCTCTTGACCTCTAATACAACATATACATTCTTAATCATCTACGCTGCGCTACTTCATCTTTGAGTAATTTACATCTATATTATTTACTTATATATAAAAATTTACTATATATATATATATATATATATATATATATATATATATATATATATATATATATATATATATATATATATATATATATATATA
>NC_044916.1:5435449-5439214 GCF_003576645.1 Ipomoea triloba
TTTTTTTTTTTTTCCTATGTACTAGTAAATCCTACCTTGTGACTCTAGGTAGTAAAGGACCACAAAGAGGTAAACTAACGCAAATTATATCGTGGACCGTGGTCCACAATGCATTGTGGACCGCGATCTACGATATAAGAACTGGTAAACTAACTTGGTTGACCATAATTAACTGACTCAAATCAAGAAGGTCAAATCAAGAAAGTCAATAAATTGCTCCCCACTAAGAGTTAACTTGAAACGTTGTGGTTATCAAGTTAATAGCTCGACCAATTTAACTGGGCTTGTTGCATTGCTGTTTAATTTTGATATATAAATTGAATGAATGGAGTAAATTAAAGGGCAGGCATGCATATATGTACTAGCTTAGTGGTTGCTCTAAAAGAGGAGCAGATAATACCAATAACACGTACGTACGAATCCCAGCATGGTGCATGCTCCGACTATTAACAACTCGAGTCCTACTACACACTTGTCTTCGACCAACAACTCAATCCTAATACACATGCATCTTTCCATTATATATAGCCTAGCCTGCCTGGCCTGCACCCAACCATTTGGGGATGTTAATGTTGTGCATGCATGTCGTACGTGTTTGTAATGTGTCTTAATACCCTCAAAAGGGTTAGTAATAAGATCTCAATGCCGAGTTGTACGTTGGACTAAGCTCTACAACCCACAATCCAATAATCCCAATCAGCCTCAATTGCACAGCGAAGTGGCAGAGTCAGAAATTTCGTTCAGCAGGGACGAAAAAATTAACCTTATAGGGCGGTTCAACCTCTTGACCTCTAATACAACATATACATTCTTAATCATCTACGCTGCGCTACTTCATCTTTGAGTAATTTACATCTATATTATTTACTTATATATAAAAATTTACTATATATATATATATATATATATATATATATATATATATATATATATATATATATATATATATATATATATATATATATATATATATATAAGGGTCCCCTATATATAAGGGGTACGGTGGGGGAAGGGGGGCAGCTGCTCCCTCTGCCCCCATACTGGATCAGTCCATGCCCACTTGTGACTTGTTTTGATACCAATTGTTACGATCAAACCTTTACCACTACGTTATAGCAAGTAGTAAATGCATAACTTTATTTCCTTATACTTACGTAGTAGTCAGTGCCACGACCCGATGGCAGAATGCTAGACTTGGCTCTTCAAGTCCCAACCAGTCCAACACTGTTACTATAATTATTGTGTATATACTATATATCTAGAATTTTCTAGAATTTGCAATGTTTAATGAAACTTGCTTTCGAGTACTAGCTACTACTAAACGTACACCATATATATCCACATTTGTCACATTTGTCCACCCAACCATTTGGGGATGTTAATGTTGTGCATGCATCTAGTACTATCGTGTTTGTATTATGTCTTAATACACTCCAAGGGGGTTAGTATGAAGGACTTGTGGAGCTAGCTGTAGTTAGAGACAACGATCCATGTACTATTACTATAAATCTATAATTATTGTGTATAGTATATATAGGTGGAATTTGAATTGTTTAATGAAACTTGCTTGTCATAATTCAGCTACTACGCACATACACCATATCCACATTTGTCTTTAATCAACAACTCAATCCTACTACACATCTTTCCACTATAATGTTGTGCACATTATATTGTGTTTGCAATGCTCTTACTACATTCCAAAGGGTTAGCGATTAAATGTGTACTTGCCTTATTAGATCTGTACTTATTGTCTTATTAAGGGAGTGTCTGGTAAATAGTTGCTAGCTAGTTGGATTAGTGGATTTGACTAGTTAATAGCATTAGTTACGTTGATTGTAGAAAGATGTTTGGTAAATTTACTGTTAGCTTATAGTTGATTACATGCAAAATAATTTTATCAAAAAGTTACTTTGAGCAGCATTTTGAATTTTAGCGGGCCGGTGTGATAGGGGACTGGTCAAATGATTTGTTCCATTCACATGGGTACCATGGATGTTGGTTATAATTATTGAATGTTTGTAATCATATGTGAAGTGTAAAATAAATTTACAGGCCAGGTGTAGTAGTGATGAAGATGCTTTGTTAAGAAGTTCACTCTACATACTATATATACATGGTTAATTAGTTCAATTAAATTTTGATGGATGTCCATTCAACTTAATTAGGGATCTAGCTTGCATGTATATATAGGCCGCTAAGTGTTAGGTTAATAACGATATAGTGTTTCCAACAAAAGTCAAGGGTTCGATCATTGACTTTGGATATGGAACAACCTTAAGTCTTCATGTCAGTTGTCTCACCCAATAAAAGTGTCTATTCAACTAGAAAATTAGTCACGGTGTTCAAGGTTGGAATCTCTAGGCTACACCCAAAAAATAGCGGTATAGTGTTTCCAACAAGGCCGTTCCATAAAATATATGGGCTCTGCATTGTAACAGAGTCATAAGTACTAAAAAAAAAAGAAAGAAAAAAAAAAAACTAGTACGGAGTAACAAGTAGCAAGGGAAAACACGTGATGGTGTGGAATAAGCTAAAGAGCATATGGCACGTGATGGGTTTTCCGAAAATGCCCCTCTGCCCCTCGGATCCAAGTCTGAAACATTGACTATTGTTGTCTCCGATCGTCCTGGTCTGAATGGACGGGACCGTTACTCGTATCCGGCCGTCGTCGCTGACTTTGCTCCCTTTCAGTTTCAGATCACACCATTTTGACTCTTCCAAACACTCTTTATTTATTCAACTTCCCAAATCACAATTCTATTCTAATTCATTCTTTGTTTTTTTGGGTAATAATCAGTTTCTCTGATATTTGTTTAATTATTTATGCAAGTAAAAATGTAAAAGAATATACTAAAAGTACATTATTTGTATACGTAAAGTACATTATTTGAAAGTACATTATTTTTTTATATATTAGCAAATAATGTACTTTTAGTATATTAAAAATATATATTACATCCATGATTCACATCATAATTTACCTTTTGAGACAATTCAATGTTCTGAGTGGGTCCACACTCAATTTAGATTTAGTCAAAATAGATCCAAAGAAGATTTAATTAAGTGAAAAGTTTAATTTGATATATTATAAACTCAAAATGGATAATACGAATTATATTATTGTAGTCCACTAATTTTATCATGAGAAAGTAATGTTTCAATGCTCGAACCATCCTTGAAAAAAACCAAATCAGTTTTAATGAAGTTTGAGTGTTACGCGCCTTGGATTGACTGAGAAAATTTTTGGAGGAATTTTTTTTTACTAATATTTTGTGAAAATTTCCTACAAACTAAGGCTCTACCCCACACAACCATAATTAGTTTAATTTTCGCATGTGGTCATGTAATTAACATTTAAGTTCAATCAATATAGATACAGCTGCACAATTAGATGCCTATTAATTATTTCTATTGTTTTCTCGCTCTCACTGATAAAAAAAATATAATTCTTTTTTCCTAAAAAAAATTATAGAATAATATTCAAGATAAAAAAAATTTATGCTTTTAGACAAGTTATTAAACGATGTTATTATTAATGTTAATGCAATTAGAGATAAAAATATATATATATTTGGCCGACATATATGTATATATTCTTAATGAAACCACGTTTAAATTGCAAGAAGCTAGCTTGCAGCTTTCTGGCTATTTACGCTAGCTGAATACTGCTTTGTTTTTATTGCCTACTTTGGATCCATCCCCCCCCCCCCCCCCCCCCCCCCCCCCCCCCCCCCCCCCCCCCCCCCCCCTTTTTTTTTTTTT
>NC_044916.1:5439627-5520636 GCF_003576645.1 Ipomoea triloba
TTTTTTCCCCCCCCCCCCCCCCCCCCCCCACTCCTCCTTTAATCTTTTATCTTTTATACACTATAATATATATATATATATATATATATATATATATATATATATATAGATACATGATCAAATAAGAATATGGTCCTCTTGTAAAAAACGCGGACTAATCTCAACCACTTATCATGGTTAATAAATATTTAATGATTTTATTAAAAAAATTTTAGAGTGCGTAATATTTATGAAATAAATTTCACCATTTTTTCCATGATTTTTTAGCCATTTTAACCGTCGATTTAATGGATGAATTTTTCCCTTACTTTCCCGCCATTCTCAACCATCGATCTACCCAGAGTCCTAGACACAAAGACAACAGGGAGTAGTGGGAAGATATCGTAACTTTTACTTTGTTTTTTTTTTTTTCCTTTTTCTTTTATCTCTCAATAAAATGCGTGAATTCAAATATATATAATCAACCATGAATTAAAATTTTTAATTAACAACTGAAATTAAATGATGGACCTTAGATGAATGGCTAAGATTAATACCCACGTTTCTATATATATTTCTAGAAAATTTTTAAATTTTCAATGATGAGAAAAAGGGGGAAAAAATAAGCAAAATACTGTGAAAGATACTCTTCATAGTTAACATGTAGCAATGGACTATAGAGGTTTGTCAAATCTTCTTTACAGGAGGTGGAACCCACAATGGTAATAAAACATTATTTTGAAGTATTATTAAAAATAAAATAATTAATTGATTGATTTGTTTATTCAAAAGACCTCAACCAAAATCTTCTTCTTTGTCAAAGCTTAAATAAAGACACATAACCATTTCTTTTTGTCAAACCTCTCTCTCTCTCTCTCTCTCTCTTTCTTTCTCTGATCTCTCACTACATCTATCTATCTATCTTTCTGTCTCTACTTCCCAGTTCCCATGGCGGAAGAGCTGCGAGATTTCTACTACCACCAACCCTTCCAAGATGACCGCCACGGCGGCGGCTTCCTCTACTCCGCCGCCCAAGCTTCATCCATGGCGGATTCTTCTCTGCTTCATCATCATCATAACCTTGATCCCACAAGTCCCTATATGAGTTTCACCGACTACTTACAAGGATCCAGTGACTTCGAAGCGTCTGCCGGCGTCGGATTCTCCTCTTCGCCGCCGTTAGACGAGCGGAGGCCGGTGAATGTGACAACGACCGTTGGCGGCGGTAGTACTGAAACTCCGGTAGTCATGACTCCTAACTCCTCCATTTCTTCCTCCTCCACTGAGGCCGGCGGCGGCGACAACGATGATTCAAAGCACAAGAGAGAGAAGCTGGCGAAGGAGACCGAAGGAGAAGACGACGGCGAAGATAATAATAGCTCCAAGAAAGAGTATGTTCAGTTCAATCTCCGATCCAATTCTTCTTTTCACCATTTTTTTTTTTGTAGTTTCAGACAATCAGACGGTCCGATCGATTAGATTGAGATTAAAACTTAGTTTTAATTTGTTGTTTCTAATGATATATAGGAATAAGGGGAAGAAGAAGGGAGAGAAGAAGCAGCGACAACCGCGATTCGCCTTCATGACAAAGAGTGAAGTTGATCATCTTGAAGATGGATATAGATGGAGAAAATATGGCCAAAAAGCTGTCAAGAATAGTCCTTATCCAAGGTATATTTGTTACTTTCTTTAATTTCATTTGTACATTACCATTACCATACAAAAACCCTAGCTAGCAAGTAACATCATCAAGTCCAAACAACTGCCTTTTCCGGCCAGGATGCAAGGCAGATTTACCCATACACACTCTCAGATAGTAGCTTTAGATCGATTTTCCTATCATTCAAAAACAACTCTAACCTTATGTAGAACAATTGTTTAATTTTGAATCTGAATTCCCTTTTGTCTCAAACTCAAGTTCTTGCTGTAACATAAACCCTTAAAATACAAGATCTTCAGAACACAAGATTTTTACATACAGTGCTTTAATTAGTGTTTAATGAACATACCTGGTTCCATGATTTTCCTGTGTTAATTGCACACTCAACTTGTGTTCTAGCTTTTAGTTTGAGTGTATGAAACTAGATGATCTATATCTATTTTGATTTTTATATAGTTTGGCTATATTCTAGTCAATATGTGTTCAATTTTCCACATTCCTTGCATTGTTTACTGTCCCCTTTTATGGTAGCTAGATCAGTGTTTTGGGCTATATATTAGGTTGCTTGTTTGATTAAAAGAGTAACTTTATTTATTTTTTGTGTGTGAATGCAGAAGCTATTATAGGTGCACAAGTCAAAAATGCCCAGTGAAGAAACGCGTGGAGAGGTCATACCAAGACCCCTCCGTCGTGATCACCACCTACGAAGGCCAACACGACCACCACATCCCCACCAATCTCCGGGGAAGCCTCGCCGGAATGTTGCCGCCTTCCATGCTAGCCACCTCCTCGCTGCTCGGTGGCCCGCCCCCACAGGGCGCCACCCTTCCTCCCGAGCTTTTAATGGCCCAGATCAATCCACTTGCCCACCATTTCTACGGCGGCCATAACGCCGCCTCCATGATGTTTCAGCCCCACCAAAATAATCTAACGCAAATGCAACAACTCCACCCTGACTTTGGCTTGCTTCAAGATATGGTTCCCTCCATGATTTTCAAGCAAGAGCCATGAGAGAGAGTTGATGATGATGATTAACCTTTATCCATTGATCATAAACTTCTTTTATTATTTTTTTTCACCTCTTTTTTTTTTTAAATATAGTTTTAATGTAATTCTCCTAGCTAGTTTAATTTTAGGTGTTTTGATTTTATGGAATATATATACAGATGTACTATATATACATGACATGATGTATGCACTATATATATTACTTAGTACATTAATCATATATAGTATGGTGTACTTTACTTTATGTATAACTTTTATGTAACATTAATTTATATTACCGGACTAATTTACAATTACATGCATTTATTTAAGATGTAATATCAAATTGAAATTTTATGTATATGTCAAATTATACTTGACTAAGTCTTAGTCGGGCGCCAATAATATATTTTTCTTAACTTCCCATGAGCATAAACTTTGGATGTACGTACTGATCAAACACTCAAAGGTCAGAACCATTAATTTATGAATTTAGAATCAAAAATCTTTGCTAATGACCTTGTGGTCAAAGTGACATGCAGTGATTTTTCCAAAATGAAAGGTCATGGGATTGAACTTGAATGCATACAATTTACGTACCTTCCCTCTGATGTCTTTACCGATAAAACCCTATTTTAGGCGCAATGATATTTTCGTCTCTTCAATTTTTTTTCCCAATGAGTTAATTCCAGCGAAGGTCTCTTGTCTTTAGTGACATTTCCAAATTTAATCGTAGACTAACGTTTTTATCATTTAGCACCCAAGACTATTATATTTTGGACATTTTTTTTTGTCCTTCTGATGATTTTTTTAGGTGAAACCCTACTTTAAGAAAACGTACGTACTTTCAAAAGTCAAAGAAGATGGTTTTTTTTTTTTTTAATATCTACATCTATAGTAGATGATTCATAGCATCATCATGACCTAAAACAATAGCGGTCAGACTGAAGCTGATCGGGTGGCGACATCTTGAGCTTTCCAACTGCGTTGCAAAATGATTCCCCCTCTCTCGGAGGTCCTCATGTACTCGGTATCGCTATTGACGAAGGACGATTTGGAGCCGAGTTGAAGGAGATGAAGACAAGAGCTGGGCGAAAGAGATGGTACAATCCACGGCTGAAGATTAGAGACGAAAAAAATTGGCATAGAAAACAAGGAAAAGAATCGAAGAAACTAAAATGTCCTTGTCTAAAATAGGGTTAGTTTCACTTGAAAAAGTTATCGGATAGACCAACAGTCCTGGCAGCCTCGGGAAGTAGCGAATCGATTTTAAGGAAAGTGTCTGTTACAAACAACTTGGATCTTTTCTTGTTTTCGTTGGGTTTATAACCACATGTTTGAAAACACTCTTCTCGTTATTTATATATTTTTGGCTATGTACCAAACGCGGGTTGGAATTAATTTTTTCTAAAATTAAATTCCATTATATATATATATATATATATATATATATATATATATATATATATATATATATATATATATAATAAGTTTATTTTAAAAATAAAATAATAACAATTTTATTGTTATTGTTGTTGTTACTTATTGCTATTTTTTATGTGGTTTTTATTTAGTATTTTAACTATTATTTTTGTTTTTATTAAATAATAATAATTTAATATAAAAAATGTGAATTTGAATAAATATTAAATAAACATAAAAAAAAATCACAATAATTAACAACTATTAATGGTAAATTAGACTTTTAAAAAGAAGATGCAATTAACTGATACCAAAAAGTTACTCCAAGAGTCCAAGTAGCATTTATTTTCAAATTACTGGTATCAATGAGTTAAGCCAAAAAATGATTTGCCAAATATTCATTTTAGCTTGTCAAATAAACTAAAAGTTGATTGATAAGTTGTTTACGAAACACTCTTGGTATATAAGTTTGAAACTCTAATTAAAGCTTTAACTGGATTAGAAAACTGAAAATATGTTAGTATAATTAGTTACAATGGCAATTTGTACATTGCGTTTACTTTATTGTACATTTATTTATTTTTTATTTTTTTCAAATTTTAGCCTTCTTCTTTTTCTTCCAGTTGAATAGCACTGTTAAATGTAGTAGTTTCATGGTTACTCTTTTTTTCTTTTTCTTTTTCCTTTTTTTTTTTGGTTGGGCAGACCTAAAAATCCTTATTGATTTTACATTTTTATTCCTAATTTATTAATTAGTTCTATTAATACTTATTGCTTTATAATTTACTATTTTTTCTTATTAAATATTTATTTAATCGCTCAATATTTGTGATACGTCACTAATTTTTTTTTTTTTTGAATACTACTGATTCTATTACAATGCAGTATCTGTTCATAACTATTTTCTCAACCTATTGAAGAACAAAGAGTTAATATTGCATTCACTAGTTTTAATTTATTAGATATTAGACTTACATAATAATAATAAGAGACTAAAGGTCATAAACCATATTGGAAGCATGTTTAATTTATATATAAACAAGCAATCTATCTATCTATCTATCTTTAATAAATTGAAAAACCCCTTCATGAAATTTTATGAAAATTTACAGAATCATGTGAGTTTGAAGGACAAAATGGGGAGGTTGATGACATGCATAATAATTTTTTAGGCTATTTATTCCAAAGAAGGTTCTAAAGTTGAATTAAGGCATCGCACGTGCTATGACCCAGAAATTGTTTTTTGAACATTTGATGTACGTGGTGGAAGCTCCTTTACTCGCATGTGATGCCAATGACTTTCTGCAATTGATTGGACACACACAAAATAAAAAAGTATAAAAAGATTGATAAACCATACATAATAGCTCAAAGCTAAGGGGATAACTGGATAAGCCTGTGTGTCTGTCGCTTAACAACTATAATTACAATTGCTGATATATAAATATACACTCAAAATTGCAAACTCAGATTGTGTAACACAATAAATGTATCACACAGTTACATATCCATAATTGCACTGTTAGTTGTTACGCAATGCACTTTAAGCTTAAAATATTTATCAAAATACTATTACATTTAAAAAAAAAAAATCTACAGCTCTGTGATCAACGCAGATCGACGGTAACATTTAATCCGCATTACTTTATATGTGTGTGTATTTCAACAACTGACACACCTTAAATACACAAACCACGTACACTTAAAAGGAAAATCACACATCTTAAGAAGAAAAATTACGCACCTAAAGATTTAGACCGACATGAGCACAAAAATCACGCACGCTAAGTATAAAAATAACGTAACTTAAATTTGACTTAGATGCAAATAGACCAAATTGCCACCGTGTTTTTTTAGTCATTGTTGATCCTAAACGCTTAGTTAAACAAAATCAATGGCTCTCATTTAATCACAAAAGTGACACAACTGCGCAGGAGTCACCCGCACAGCGCACGCGAACCTATATATATATATATATATATATATATATATATATTATAGTACTTTTAGTGTAGTTTAATAGTACTTTTAGTGTAGTAATAGTACTTTTAGTGTAGTTTCTAAAAATATAAATTTTGTGTATTAATACTAAATTTAATATTATGAAAAATTAAATTAAAAATAATTTCAGTTAAGCCTCGTTAACCAAACCAGCTACATAAAATGAGACGGATGGAGTATATGTGCGTGTGTTTGTGTGTGTTGGATCAAATGAGAACAAGTTCTTAGGTTAAAACTAAGAACTTTACTATGCAATCTAGAATACTAAATTTTACACTTCTAAAAAGTTTTCAGGTTTGCATATTTAGTTATCACAAAATGCACATTTAGTATTAAGAAATTCTACTTGCAAAAATACGAAAGTGCATTGCACTTAAAGCTTGGATTTTAAAGTTTATGATTGAGTTTTTGGTTTTGTTTGGTTTAGGGGTTCACTTTTTTACTGTTTAGGGTTTAGCATTTACGATCTAGATTTAAAATATATCATTTTTATTGATTTTTTTAAAAGTTATCAAAGAATGCATATTTAGTTGTCACAGAATACATAATATAGTATTCTAAAACGCATTGCGAAGTTAATAATAATTACGAAAATGCTATTGTATTTTATTTTAAATCTAATTTGATTCGTTCGATTTTTACAAATGTAAAGTTAAGATTGGTTCTTAGTTTTTTCTGGAGAGTGTGTTCTCATGGAATGGTAAGCCCATAATATATGCAATCACAGTTGTGTGGACTACGATTCAAAAACACATAAAGTATACTATTTTAACTCATAAAATATATTATTCTAACACATGAAGTACATTATTCTAATTCATAAAATACATTATATTACTCCATAAATTTCATTATTCTAATACATAAAGTACATTATATATTATTCTAACTAATAAAATACATTATTCTAACACATAAAGTACATTATACATTATTCTAACTAATAAAATACATTATTCTAACACATAAAGTACATTATTCTAACTCATAAAATACATTATTTCACTCCAAAAATTCATTATTCTAAAAACATATATAAAGTACATTATTTTAACTCATAAAATACATTATCCTATTTCAGAATGTTCATAATTCTAACACATATAAAGTACATTATTCTAACTCATAAAATATATTATCTTACCCCAAAATATTCATTATTATATATTCTAACACAGACGTGGAACCAAAAAAAAAAAAAAGTTAACATCAAAATGGTGTCATTTTGGACCATATTTCACACAATAATTTGCCTATATATATATGGATATGTTGAAGAACATTTGTAAAGAGGTCTGTGTCTTGGGCAGGGCTGATTAATTAAGAAGAGGTTTGTCTTCACACTAAAAAAAAAGTGTGGCGTGTGAAAGCAGTTGAGTTTTGGTGGAAAAGCAAGGTCCAACGTTTCGGCCCTCACAACGTCGTAGTACAAATCCCTTTCTCATTTGACTCAGCTTGCACTCCGTTTCACAATTTCTATCTTTCAATTTCACACACACACATATATATACATAATAAAATATTTTGGTTGACTTGGTCTAAGCAATAAACATACATACACACATATGTACATATAGCACCCACCCTCATATATCATCAATGTTTAGGGATTTGAATGTCAACTTGGCATATTCATAATTCATTAGTAAATTGATCAATAATCTAATTCTATTATTGTGAGGTTCTTGAGCACAATAAAATAGATTATATAACTCAAAGGGTGGTTCAAGTGGCAATGAGTTTCTTTATAAGAACGATTTTTGAGATAATTTGGGTCGCATTTTTGAGATAATCTTGTACGACAGACTTGACCGAGTAAGTATTGGCAATAATTAAACTCGTTACTTTTTAATACAAGAATCATGCATGCTCCTCCTACACGGCCTCCCATTTCCAAACTTTTTTTATTTTGTGATAAAAAAAAACGTGCAGTCACTACTTGAAACTGTGTACTAGGTAAATTTCACTTTTATGTAATAGTGCGCAAATAAAAAAAAAACCATGACAAAATTCTAATGTTGTCCCCACAAGTGGTTAGGTGTTTGATAATTTCAAGCAAAGATTTAAACACAATCCATTTCCTTTTCCCGTAAGTATTACTCAACTAATAACAATAATAATGTCGGTTTCTTCATTTAATTTGTACCCACCCGATCATACCTGGAAGTGAATTAGGGAATTTAATTCCCATGCATGTACTATATATACGTTTCTTTGATGGCTCCTCATGATAATGATCTTCAATGTAATTATGTAAAGTACAACTACTAAAGGGTGTTGTACTGCATTGTACAAATAGACACTTGCACATTATGGGATTATATCTTGAGTAGAGCTATCAAAATGAGCCGGCGAGGCAGGACGGTCCAAAAAAGCTCGCTCTTTGACGGGCCTAGGTTTTGCAGGCCCGGCCCGCCTCGCAACCTTTTATTTTTATTTTACTTGTTCTTAAGTTGTTAGTTTGTTGCTTTGTTAAGTTTTACCTCTATAAAAATAATTAAAATAACACACACTTATTATTTTCAAAAAAATAAATAAATGAGAAGTTTGGGCTAGCTTTGTTGGACTATGCGTCTTGGGCTTGATTAGTTGGGCCGAATCCAATATCAATCACTACCCAATTTGTGTTGAGTTTGAGAAAATAAAAATCATCACCTACTATATATATCATACATCAATCAATGGGCAACTAATCCTTAGGGTCCCCCTCTTGTTTGTATCAAAAAAAAAAAAAAAAAAAAATATATATATATATATATATATATATATATATATATGGGAACATTGAGAATGCCCCATCCTTGGTACAGAGGCCCATAACATTAACTTAAATTTTACTTAATCAATGGTCCAATATTAAATGCCTTCTTATGCTAAACATCTGAAAAGCAACAGATTCAAAGCCTAAACAGTAAACACAGTATTTTTGATACGCCTAGGAGCCCACACAAAACATCTAAACATTCTAATGCTTAAATGTTGTACAGAGAGAATAACTCATCCCACAATTTATTTACTGCCCAATTGGGATTAGCATAAACATAAACATCAGGAATATATAGGTAATTCATAGTAGTAATTCATAGAGTACCCCATTACTCCAGTATATATAGTATAACACTATAACCTCGTTCATTCTATGATTCATTCATTGATCTCTGCAAAAATACAATAATAGAGAAATTAATGTCTCCCTTAAATCGAGAAAATCACAACCAGCCAATTATCTTCGAAACAACACCGAAAGTGTAGATCCACTTGTCGATGGATTGGATTGCACCGCAATCTTGTGGGACTCGCAATCTTTGTCCAATGTGAGATGTGTTATGTGTATAATGGTAAATGGTATATAAGTTCCCCTACCTTCCTAGTATGGAATCGAATCATACGTCTTGTAATTGCAAACGATATAAATCTCTTAACTTTTTTAAATTGATCAATTAATTGAATTTAAGACTCATTATGGTCCTTCTTTTTCTAGTTCGGGTACATCTAATTCTAATTTTTCAAAACCCCTATCCAAGAGTGGCTGAAAGAGATAAATTGCGAGTCACCGTGTTAGTCTTTAGATTACGCCCCCTTGCTTATATACTTTACGCTCAAGGGTTTTCATTACCTATGATCGGCCAAGGTCTTTTAATGACCCCCAAATTCCCAGTGAAATTCAAACTTGTATGAGCAATATCGGTCAAATCAATTGGCATGACAACTCTTTAAAAAAGAAATTCTAGCTGATCGAGACAGCGTTCCAGATTGTGCCGTGTCAGCATACGATAATCCAACGGCTACAAGAAAATAACATCAACCTGCGAGTCTGCAAGACATACTTGTTGGGTTTTTTTGATGGATTGAACAAACTCAGAATGCAACCATCTTTCCCTCATTCCCACTTCTTCTCTTCCCTGAAACGATTGGAGAAAAGATTGAAACTTGACACTCCAACAGACCTTCCCCCTCCACAAAATCAACAAAACTGCGTACTTGAATCTTCCACCGAGTCCCTAGGCACCCCATTATACCTCAACTCCTTACCCCACCCGCCCACCACTTCCTCAGACCTCCAAGAAAGTGAAGTTCCTCAAGAATTCCTCTCAAATTCCCCTGATTTCGCCCAAACCCTAACAGAAAATCCCCCTCAAGAACCAATGGGGAAAGTTGAAGAGGATGATGATGATATAAATCTGCTGATGCAGCTCTTGGGCTTGTCAGGGTGTGAGGGTGGTGGGTCCCAAAGGGGTGGGCAGAAACTGGGGTGTGATGATGGGTTTTATGGAGGGGTTGTTGGGGTGAAGGGGGTAAAGAGTGGGGAGGAATTGGAGAGGTTGGATGGGTGGATTAAGCATTTCTTGAATGGTGAGAAAGAGAGAAGAGAGCCCTTGAGGTTGGCTCATTTGCTTCTGGGCAAAGCTGCATTTCTGGATTCTATGGATAGTGGTGATGGTTTTGGAGGCCTTGAGTTCCCTTCCACCATTGATGAGTTCTTGCAGAATGATCCACCTGCTGATGATGAGGTTTAATCTTTGCTTCCTAATTGGTTAAGCCCTTGGAACCCTTTTGCTATTGCTCTTATGTTGTTTTCACATTTAAAGATGAAGTTTTATAATTGTCTCATTTTGTTTTGTGTGTTCTCTTTGAGAATATGTTGGGAATTTATAATTGCTTGTGTATTGCTTTTTTCCAGTGTTATTGTTATACAATCAGTTCTACTCTCTAGTGAATGACAATATGCTAATTCTGATTAAGGAATTCCATTCATTGGGTGTCATGAATTGGCGGACTCACCACCGATTAAAAATGAAATTTGATTAATAATCAAATCAATCAGGTGATGCCATGTCAGGAGGGAAAGAGTGTAGGGAAAATAAACAAGGGGTATATAGCATTACTCTTCTGTTAATTACACACATTTAATGTGAAGTGCATTTCATACTTGAGATAAGAACTCGAGAAGATGATAGTAATGTAGCAGTAGCTCCCTAGTAAAAAAAAATGATTGATCTTTTACATCTTAATATCTTGTTGAGCCTGAGAGCTCTTACAAGTAGGTTTAAACTGAGGTCATCGAATTACAAGTTGGCAGGTTTAGTACTTGACTTGATCTAATAGTCACTTTTTTCTGTTCAAAATAATAAAAATACAAATATTTTGGCTCCTGATTGGAGCGATTACCTTAGGATAAAATTGTGTCCAGGACATTTAGTGAAGGCTGAAAATTTTGTTCATGTTGATGATCTAAGAGACTTTTTTAGCACTTCAATAAGAGATGAAAGTTAAGATTTGGGAGTAGAATCTGGATAAGCTAAGTGATCAAGAAATGTAAAGACTTTACCTGGTGCAATGTATCCAATTGTTCCGTTTGATGAAGATATACACACCCATTCTGCAAATTTTCCAGCCTGAGCTATTCCAAACTGAATTAGATGAGCATTCACTTTCCATCTAGAAGACATTAATAGGCACTATGGGGGAAATTATAACTCAGAAAGCAGGCATGATAACCCGCTTGTTACAAAATACAAATACTTGCTGGAACTTGATTCTGTGAACTTATTTCAATATTTCCCGACAAGTCTAGATGTGTTCATTTCTCTCTAGCTTTTATGCAACATAGTAACTTTTGCATTGTTATAAATTAATATGGGTAAATCAGTCAATTCATAGGGAAGGCCCTTGTAATTCTTGAATGTGGACTGTGGAGTGAATATTTTATACTTTAGTAACCCTCAGTGGTGGTTAGTGTAATTAGTGCTAAAATGAGTGAACATTTATTTCCAAAAAACTTTGTATTACAATTCTGAGAAATAGTCATTTCTGTGTTGTTTTCTTAACAAAGATCAATACTGCTTTCTCAACTCTAAATCTCTAATATAACATTTTAGCTGCCTTTTATGAAATTAGAAAAACTTTAATGTTTGCCTTTTTTTTTTTTTTTCAGTTGTTGTTTGAAGATAGTCTAGCTGTCTAGGCATTCATATCGCATGCACTAACTACATCTGCAGAAATAAAAATCATGAAAGAGTGATAATCTGTAATAACAAACGAGGAGTCTCTCTATATCTTTATTATTCTATATACCAAACACCAAACACAAATTACATATTATTACAAAATTATTTCCCACTTATGCTACAATATAATTACTCACATTTTACGAGCACTCTATTTACTTCAATTATTTAGAACTCTGCTTAGGATTTTGGCATAGGGAACTGATGGAACCGAATATTATGAGATGTTGGGCTTGGTAAATGCATTGATCCAAGAGGGCGTAACGGGTTTGAAGAGGATGAGTTGGACTAGGTTTGTGGATTGAAGTGGGCCTGGTGGTGATGGGTCGGGGCATGGGGCCCAATAGGCTGAGAAGGCTTGCCCGATGCTAGTAAGGGTGGTCGAAGAGTAGCTATTTGAGTACGTGATTGGTAGGGAGAGGCTTGGACCGACCGAGTTGTAGTTGTAATATATGTCTGAATTATAGTCCGAGTGTAATATAGTTAGCTAAGAGTTAGGAGTTTAGTTAATAGTTTAGTACAATTGGGGGTTAGATGGGCGGTTCCTTCCCCTACTTGGGACCCTATCTCCATGGTGTAACGCACAATAACATCTCATTCTCAAGGCATTAATAGCTTTCTTTGCAATCTAGTCCTTTACTTTGAGCTAGTTCTCGATTTAGCCTTAACCCGAGAAAATCTACTTCCACCAAGAACAATCTATCTAAGAACAAAACCCCATTGCTAGAATAAGGAATAATGATCCAACCATACGATATAACGCCCATCAATTATACTGCTGGCTTAAGAAATTGTACTTTTAGTGTTTCTCTCTTTATCATCGCCCTTTTGACATGTGTGAAGTATTTCTAAACATTCAACAGGTGTGCATAAAGTTGTAAAACGTTCATGTATATCATCTCTCTTAGTCTCTCCCTTTATTCCAACGGTAGGCTACTAAAATCTCTCACTTCACCGATTAACTTTACATCCATGGCTAAGTCATCTACTTCCGTTTCCATTATCATCCTGNAAAAAAAAAAAAAAAAAAAAATATATATATATATATATATATATATATATATATATGGGAACATTGAGAATGCCCCATCCTTGGTACAGAGGCCCATAACATTAACTTAAATTTTACTTAATCAATGGTCCAATATTAAATGCCTTCTTATGCTAAACATCTGAAAAGCAACAGATTCAAAGCCTAAACAGTAAACACAGTATTTTTGATACGCCTAGGAGCCCACACAAAACATCTAAACATTCTAATGCTTAAATGTTGTACAGAGAGAATAACTCATCCCACAATTTATTTACTGCCCAATTGGGATTAGCATAAACATAAACATCAGGAATATATAGGTAATTCATAGTAGTAATTCATAGAGTACCCCATTACTCCAGTATATATAGTATAACACTATAACCTCGTTCATTCTATGATTCATTCATTGATCTCTGCAAAAATACAATAATAGAGAAATTAATGTCTCCCTTAAATCGAGAAAATCACAACCAGCCAATTATCTTCGAAACAACACCGAAAGTGTAGATCCACTTGTCGATGGATTGGATTGCACCGCAATCTTGTGGGACTCGCAATCTTTGTCCAATGTGAGATGTGTTATGTGTATAATGGTAAATGGTATATAAGTTCCCCTACCTTCCTAGTATGGAATCGAATCATACGTCTTGTAATTGCAAACGATATAAATCTCTTAACTTTTTTAAATTGATCAATTAATTGAATTTAAGACTCATTATGGTCCTTCTTTTTCTAGTTCGGGTACATCTAATTCTAATTTTTCAAAACCCCTATCCAAGAGTGGCTGAAAGAGATAAATTGCGAGTCACCGTGTTAGTCTTTAGATTACGCCCCCTTGCTTATATACTTTACGCTCAAGGGTTTTCATTACCTATGATCGGCCAAGGTCTTTTAATGACCCCCAAATTCCCAGTGAAATTCAAACTTGTATGAGCAATATCGGTCAAATCAATTGGCATGACAACTCTTTAAAAAAGAAATTCTAGCTGATCGAGACAGCGTTCCAGATTGTGCCGTGTCAGCATACGATAATCCAACGGCTACAAGAAAATAACATCAACCTGCGAGTCTGCAAGACATACTTGTTGGGTTTTTTTGATGGATTGAACAAACTCAGAATGCAACCATCTTTCCCTCATTCCCACTTCTTCTCTTCCCTGAAACGATTGGAGAAAAGATTGAAACTTGACACTCCAACAGACCTTCCCCCTCCACAAAATCAACAAAACTGCGTACTTGAATCTTCCACCGAGTCCCTAGGCACCCCATTATACCTCAACTCCTTACCCCACCCGCCCACCACTTCCTCAGACCTCCAAGAAAGTGAAGTTCCTCAAGAATTCCTCTCAAATTCCCCTGATTTCGCCCAAACCCTAACAGAAAATCCCCCTCAAGAACCAATGGGGAAAGTTGAAGAGGATGATGATGATATAAATCTGCTGATGCAGCTCTTGGGCTTGTCAGGGTGTGAGGGTGGTGGGTCCCAAAGGGGTGGGCAGAAACTGGGGTGTGATGATGGGTTTTATGGAGGGGTTGTTGGGGTGAAGGGGGTAAAGAGTGGGGAGGAATTGGAGAGGTTGGATGGGTGGATTAAGCATTTCTTGAATGGTGAGAAAGAGAGAAGAGAGCCCTTGAGGTTGGCTCATTTGCTTCTGGGCAAAGCTGCATTTCTGGATTCTATGGATAGTGGTGATGGTTTTGGAGGCCTTGAGTTCCCTTCCACCATTGATGAGTTCTTGCAGAATGATCCACCTGCTGATGATGAGGTTTAATCTTTGCTTCCTAATTGGTTAAGCCCTTGGAACCCTTTTGCTATTGCTCTTATGTTGTTTTCACATTTAAAGATGAAGTTTTATAATTGTCTCATTTTGTTTTGTGTGTTCTCTTTGAGAATATGTTGGGAATTTATAATTGCTTGTGTATTGCTTTTTTCCAGTGTTATTGTTATACAATCAGTTCTACTCTCTAGTGAATGACAATATGCTAATTCTGATTAAGGAATTCCATTCATTGGGTGTCATGAATTGGCGGACTCACCACCGATTAAAAATGAAATTTGATTAATAATCAAATCAATCAGGTGATGCCATGTCAGGAGGGAAAGAGTGTAGGGAAAATAAACAAGGGGTATATAGCATTACTCTTCTGTTAATTACACACATTTAATGTGAAGTGCATTTCATACTTGAGATAAGAACTCGAGAAGATGATAGTAATGTAGCAGTAGCTCCCTAGTAAAAAAAAATGATTGATCTTTTACATCTTAATATCTTGTTGAGCCTGAGAGCTCTTACAAGTAGGTTTAAACTGAGGTCATCGAATTACAAGTTGGCAGGTTTAGTACTTGACTTGATCTAATAGTCACTTTTTTCTGTTCAAAATAATAAAAATACAAATATTTTGGCTCCTGATTGGAGCGATTACCTTAGGATAAAATTGTGTCCAGGACATTTAGTGAAGGCTGAAAATTTTGTTCATGTTGATGATCTAAGAGACTTTTTTAGCACTTCAATAAGAGATGAAAGTTAAGATTTGGGAGTAGAATCTGGATAAGCTAAGTGATCAAGAAATGTAAAGACTTTACCTGGTGCAATGTATCCAATTGTTCCGTTTGATGAAGATATACACACCCATTCTGCAAATTTTCCAGCCTGAGCTATTCCAAACTGAATTAGATGAGCATTCACTTTCCATCTAGAAGACATTAATAGGCACTATGGGGGAAATTATAACTCAGAAAGCAGGCATGATAACCCGCTTGTTACAAAATACAAATACTTGCTGGAACTTGATTCTGTGAACTTATTTCAATATTTCCCGACAAGTCTAGATGTGTTCATTTCTCTCTAGCTTTTATGCAACATAGTAACTTTTGCATTGTTATAAATTAATATGGGTAAATCAGTCAATTCATAGGGAAGGCCCTTGTAATTCTTGAATGTGGACTGTGGAGTGAATATTTTATACTTTAGTAACCCTCAGTGGTGGTTAGTGTAATTAGTGCTAAAATGAGTGAACATTTATTTCCAAAAAACTTTGTATTACAATTCTGAGAAATAGTCATTTCTGTGTTGTTTTCTTAACAAAGATCAATACTGCTTTCTCAACTCTAAATCTCTAATATAACATTTTAGCTGCCTTTTATGAAATTAGAAAAACTTTAATGTTTGCCTTTTTTTTTTTTTTTCAGTTGTTGTTTGAAGATAGTCTAGCTGTCTAGGCATTCATATCGCATGCACTAACTACATCTGCAGAAATAAAAATCATGAAAGAGTGATAATCTGTAATAACAAACGAGGAGTCTCTCTATATCTTTATTATTCTATATACCAAACACCAAACACAAATTACATATTATTACAAAATTATTTCCCACTTATGCTACAATATAATTACTCACATTTTACGAGCACTCTATTTACTTCAATTATTTAGAACTCTGCTTAGGATTTTGGCATAGGGAACTGATGGAACCGAATATTATGAGATGTTGGGCTTGGTAAATGCATTGATCCAAGAGGGCGTAACGGGTTTGAAGAGGATGAGTTGGACTAGGTTTGTGGATTGAAGTGGGCCTGGTGGTGATGGGTCGGGGCATGGGGCCCAATAGGCTGAGAAGGCTTGCCCGATGCTAGTAAGGGTGGTCGAAGAGTAGCTATTTGAGTACGTGATTGGTAGGGAGAGGCTTGGACCGACCGAGTTGTAGTTGTAATATATGTCTGAATTATAGTCCGAGTGTAATATAGTTAGCTAAGAGTTAGGAGTTTAGTTAATAGTTTAGTACAATTGGGGGTTAGATGGGCGGTTCCTTCCCCTACTTGGGACCCTATCTCCATGGTGTAACGCACAATAACATCTCATTCTCAAGGCATTAATAGCTTTCTTTGCAATCTAGTCCTTTACTTTGAGCTAGTTCTCGATTTAGCCTTAACCCGAGAAAATCTACTTCCACCAAGAACAATCTATCTAAGAACAAAACCCCATTGCTAGAATAAGGAATAATGATCCAACCATACGATATAACGCCCATCAATTATACTGCTGGCTTAAGAAATTGTACTTTTAGTGTTTCTCTCTTTATCATCGCCCTTTTGACATGTGTGAAGTATTTCTAAACATTCAACAGGTGTGCATAAAGTTGTAAAACGTTCATGTATATCATCTCTCTTAGTCTCTCCCTTTATTCCAACGGTAGGCTACTAAAATCTCTCACTTCACCGATTAACTTTACATCCATGGCTAAGTCATCTACTTCCGTTTCCATTATCATCCTGTTTCTTCTCCTTCATTTCTCAACTTCAGGTACCTCTTATTGTTCTATACTCTTTTTTATTTTTTTGTCTGCACTTTTCATGTAATTTTCATATATTTATCTTTGTTAAATTACATATAATTAGTATCTTATTTTGGCCTTAGTATTTTCATGAGTGTATATATATGACTTTTTTCCTTTCCTTTATCGTCCTCGAAATGGTAGAATTTGGGTACGGCATAAAAGGAGACTTGATCTAAGGATCTGTGGAGTCAATTCTTTCCCATTTTTTATTGCAACTTTACTTTCAAGGATTTATTTTTTTATTTATTTTTTATGGTTTCTAGAACTGTCAGCCAAGTATTTTCTTGCAGCCAATCTTCGATCTGATCTTTTCACTCAAATACACTAACTTCATCCATTTTAAAAATTGTGAACCCACAGAATCAGTATTTAGAGTTTGATTATCAAAGTTCTTTTGTTAATTATGTGCTAATGCTCTATCACTTTGAACATTTAATAATGTTCTCTCTCCTTATCCCTGATCCTTTTGGAACGGTTTTTGTCTGTTTCGCCACCTTTTTCTTTGAGTTTATTATCTGCTTTCTCACATTTTTCGTTTTTCAGGTAATATGATGAGGCTTGCAAATGCACAGGCACCTGGACAGGTAAGTTGAGAAAATTCTGCGACGTTATTATTTAGAATATTAATGAAAAACAAATACATCAAACTGAAATTTCGTTCACAATGAACTCACAGGGTTCTTGGTGCCTTCCAAGGCCTTCTGCTAGTTACCGGGAACTGATGGATAACATGAACTATGCTTGTAACGTAGTGAACTGCACAGCGATCCGACGAGGTGGCCCTTGCTTCCACCCGAACAGTCTCATAAACCACGCTTCTTTCGTGATGAATCTCTACTATCAGAAAGCGGGGAGGAACTTCTGGAACTGTGATTTCAAGAACACTGCTGTTATCGTCGTGACTGATCCAAGTAAAGAAAACCTTAAGTGCTTATATTTCATTTATGTTTTTTTTTGGTTATTTACTCGCCTTGAAGTTAAAGTTGGTTTTCTTTTTCCTCTGTAATTCTGCAGGCTATGGCAATTGCAAATATGATTGCACCCAGTAGGTGTAAGAAGCGAGATTTGCTTTTTAAGCTCGAATATCTGATTGTTATCTTATTTCCCTTTCGTCGGTACTTTACTTGTTTGTCCGAATAATATGTGAAAGTTTACCTTGTAAGGATTAATATTTGCTGCAAGAAATAATTGCATTGAAGAATGTTGTTTGCATTGTTGACCTACCCACACCAATATTCTGCACTTTCCAGATCTTGACTGTTGGAAACTTTATATTTGCATGATCTTCTTGGTGACCAGTAAAAAAGATATGAAGATATGGAAATGCCCTTTTTTTCTTTTACCTCCTTTCATAGAGATCATGGACTAAAAAACCATGTGCTTTTTCAACATAACTGGAGGAATCTGTTAGTCCATAATTGAGGGTATTAAGGATGGCCCTTCGAGGCAACCCCAGCCAAGCTGGTTAGGCTGTTTGCTTGTAATCACAAGGTTCCAAGTGCGACTCTCAATGGGAGCGGTGTATTGTCTTTCTTGGTTTGAACCGGTCAGCTATGGGTTTACGGTTTACCTCCTTGTGGTCCTTTGTCGACTAGGGTCACAAGGCGAGGTTTACCCCGTGCACACACTCGGGTAATGACAAAAAAAAAAAAAAACAACAACAATCTCATGTTTGTTTTTAGTTGTTAGAAGTACTAAAACAATATTATCATATTGATGTCTGGTTTGAAGAGCTTATTGTGTGACCAATAAAATCTGTCAAAATCATGTTTGCTACATGAAACATGGGACCCACCACCCTGGTCTTGTGATTTACATTGTTAAGTTGTTTGAACTTCAAGAAGAATTGAAAGATAAAGAAATTGAAAATCTTGATTCTTGATGTTGAACTGCTAGGAGATTTTGTTTTACATTTGATAAGCTGCTCATTCTCAGTCCATAGTTTGAGGGTTTGTTGCCCAAATTTTGGAGTTGACATCTGATCTCTGGATGTGTTTTGGAGTGAAGAGAGATCTCGGGGAGCCTGAGCCTTCCCTTTTGTTTTTGTTTCCATTTTTTTGTCCTTGCTCTCTAATGGAGAGGAAGACTTCTAGTTTCTTGCTAATCTTGTACTTGGAAGAGTTTTTAAGTTGTGGAAGTCCTTAGGGGTGGGGTAGAGAGAAGGCAGATCTAGACTTGGGCAGTGGCTTATGGTGAAGGAGAAGTTGTTTGGTGGTTCTCGGCATCGGTGGTGGAGTTTAATGGTGGTTGACATTGTTAGAGGTGGTGGCGGCGATAGTAGTCATAACATCGGTAGAGGGTGATGGTGGTAGTGGTGACATTGGTGTTAGTAGAGGTTAACGATGGTTATGGTGGTAACGTGACGATGTTAGTTGAAGGTTGATGTTGCAATGGTGGTACTTATCTATTTGTTGGAAGGCTACATATTGGCTAGAAGAATGAAGGTGGCGTGGGGGGAATTTTTCTGTAGATCCATGAATAAAAGATATATTTTTAATATAATAAAGATACATTATTTATGTACCGGATATACATTGGGAGGTGCTAGCCATTTGGATCAAGTTGGAAGGAAGCTGAGTTTCTTTGCTCTATTTTGATGGGCTTTTGGGTTATAAGCTTTAATTGGCTTGTGTGTTTTGAGTTCACTTTATTTTTATAGGCTTATTTGTTGTATTTTGTATTTCCTCATTTCATGTGCCTGATCCCGTTTACGAGACTTGATTCAAGTTGTTTACAATTTAATTTTTCATAATATTTTGTTTGGTATTAGTATATACAATTTTTTAAAATTATAAGGAAACATAAAAGAAAATAAGTGCAGTGATTTAACTAGGTAATAGTAAACATGACAAATAAAATAGGTCGATTGAGCAATAATAAAGCTTCCATAATTTTGACGAAAGACTTTTGGAATAATGTTCAAATATATCAACGAACTACACATGAAAATGCAATTGGACTATCCAATTAAAAAAAATTGCAATTGGATTCTTGAACACTTCAAAATTATGTAATTGGCAGAAGGGTCAAATAGGCCTATGTACTACAACTGATTGTTCATCCAGCACCATGAACTACAATATGGTCCATCTAAACCCTCAAACTTATTATTTTGGAGCAAACAAACCCTCAAATCAATTTGTGACCTGTAATTGCAGGTATTACAGGTCATCTAGAGTTCCGGTGAACTTCCGGCGAACATCCAACCAAATTCCGGCAACTATAGACACAATATCAACGACCGGTGATCGTTGATTGTTGCTGTGCCGGTCGCCTACCAAAGATGGCTAGTCGCCTTCTCTGGCCGTGTAAAAGGCGACCAACTTGGTCGCCATCTCCGGCAGAGGAGAAGGCCAAGGTGACCAACTGGTCGCCATCTCCAATTGTCGGAGATGGCAACCAGCCTTCTTCGGCAGAATGCGACCCGCGACAACGCTAGTCAACGGTTGCCGGTCGTTGATATTATGACTTTAGTTGCCGGAATTTGGTCAGATGTTCGTCGGAGTTGGTCGGAACTCTAGATGACTTGTAATACCTGCAATTACAGGTCACAAATTGGTTTGAGGGTTTACTTGCTCCAAAATAATAAGTTTGAAGGTCTAGATGGACCATAATCCATGGTGCTGGATGAACAATCAGTTGTAGTATATAGGCCTATTTGACCCTTCTGCCTATGTAATTAAACTAAAATTAACATGTTCCTTGGGTTATTGATGATGTGTTGATCATTTTATTAAAAATATTATTTTAAATTTATTTTAATAATTTTAAATAAAATTAAAATTAAAATTAAATAAAACACCCTTGCCTTCGGCAGACGAAATTTTTTAAAATTTTATTTTATTTAAAATTATTAAAATAAATTAAAAATGATATTTTAAAAAAAAATGATCAACACGTCTGCGGTAACCCGATGAACATGTCAATTTTAGTTTAATTGCATAATTTTAGAATGTTCAAGCACCTTATTGTAATTTTTTTGCGTTGAATAATACAATTGTATTTTCACATGCAATTCAGTTGCTTATTTGAGCATTATTTTTATTTTTTATATTATTTTTTTTTAAAAAAAATATAGTAATGCTGTAATTCTTAAAAAGTAAAAAGAATAATGTATATGGCAAATCCTTGGTTGCTTTCCCGTTGTGAAATTCCATGGTTCGTCTCATTGACCAACGTCGGAATAGTCGAACTTGGGATTTGACCAAACTCATTATTCAACCACCCTTCAAACATGACATGGCCAATGCCATGTCATTATTTTATTTTTTATTTTTTTCATTATATGTAAAATAAAAATTTGTATTGTGATATTACTTTTACTCCTAGCTTTTACTTTCTCTCTCAAAATTTAGATGTTGATATTTTTATTAGGACCCACAAGATAAAGATAACTTATTATTATTTGACACACCAAAGAGTAAAAAAGTAAAAGAATAAAGATAAAGAGTCTATGTAGTGAAATTGTTGTTACAGCTCACGTCTTTCATTTTGATACAAGACAAATTTACTAATATCTCAATTCATGATTTATCTAACCAAATGTCAAAGTTGTTTATTAATTATATTATTAAAAATTTATAGTGTGTGAGTTATAAATATGATAAATAACAATATAACTCACTTTTAAAAGCAAGAGAGCGTTGCCGGACAGATATATATAACCTTATCTCATATTTTCTTCAATGCTACCCAACCAATAGGCCATGATATCGAATAATTCACACATAATAGATGTCCTATCATGAATTGTTGTTGACAGCTAATGGCGTGGATGCGTTTATTGGTATCTTTGGTGATGATTTTTGACAAAATTTGATGCCTTCTATGGTGCTGCTGGCCAGATTTGCTTCTAAAAAATAGGTTATAATGTAACACTACAAGAAAAATAGCGATTCACAATGAAAAAATTATGTCACAAAAATTTAAAATTTCGTCACGAATAGCATTTTGAGATAGAATTTTGCATTTTTGAGATGAAATTCATCCCCTAGTCTCTAGACTTGTCGTATTTCAGTTCACGACAGAAATAATCTGTCGCGAGCGGTGCCGATGGAAAACAGCAATGGAATTTTTCGTCGCAAGTCCATCGTAGTTTTGGCAGCGAAAATGTTTCCTTCCGTCGCCATTGCATGATAAAATATTTCGTCGCAAAACTCATATTTCGTCGCATATTTCTGTTGTGAAATATAACGACGGAAATCTTTATTGTCGCGATTCTTGTCGCTAACCTTTCCGTTGCAAATTTTTTATTTTGTCATTAAAAAAAAAACAACGGAACAAATTGTCATTGTCATTTCGTTGTTAACCTTTCCGTTGCAATATTCGTATTCCGTCACAAAATTCCATCGTAAATAACAAACTTCTGTCGCAATTCCATTGCTAGATATTCCGTCACAAAACTTCATTGAAAAAAAATAACGGAAGTAATTACAGTCGTGATTCAGTCGCGTTTTAGGCGACAAAAATCTTTCAGTCACCAATTTCATCGCTATAATGATAATGTATATTCCATTGCAAAATCATATTTCGTCGCGATTCTACTAAATATTTTTTTAAATTTTGGTAATTATTATGTTTTATTAAAATTCTAATTTTTGTATTTAAAATGTTGATATGCAATTATAATTATAAACAAAAGCACTATTAAAACTAAAATACAATATAATTTATGTCTAAACAACAATATAATAATCCATACAAAAATTCAATATCAAATGTAATCCCATTGTGATGAGGGTGATGATGAAGTGTAATCTCTCTCGAGCTTCAAATATTTGTTGCATAAGAAGCATAGAAGCCTTCAAATTCACAATCTCATCCTGCATCTTTACTGAATTAGCATTGTTTGATGACTGCGGGCTGAGGTTGATGTTGTATTGTCTGAAGTGTTAGCATTTATTGAACCATGAATGAAGCTACCTAAGTTCATAGACTTTTTTTTTTTATTTTTTTATCATGCCCGCCAACTGGATCATAGTACAATTGAGTGATTGACGCTCATCTACTTCCTTCCCATTTTGTGTTAATACCTCCCGTTGCAATGCAACTTGATTGCTCCTACAAAAATTAAAAAAATTAGTACAATTTTTTTTATCTAAATTCATATATATTCAAGGAAAATCAAGATAAATAAACTTACATTTATTTGTTTGTCTTTCTCAACTATAAATATATGTTTGGCCATCATGCATATTGTTTGGTATGTGTATGCTCTTCCTAAAATTTATATTTAACAAACAAAAACAAAATAAAATAAAATTTATGACAAATAAGACTATAATATAATTCAAAGATATTGTATTGTATAAGGTAGAATTAACCCTAAACAAAGATAAAAAAAATTAAATTGTTATGAAGCGCCGAATATATTAGGATGGACTATGTATTCTAGGCACACTAAAATTCTTTCTCCCATATTATTGAGAATATATCATTTAACAACAAAGACTCTTTATATTCTTATAAATACATATATATCTTCCCGTACTTTAAATACAGTACAATGTATTGATCAATAATGAGATCGGATCATTCTCAAAATTATTGTTGTCATTGAATGGTTCCATGTATAGTTTTAAGAAAACACTTTAAAATCAATTTGAATTGAAGGAAAGTGTTACTGTATTAAATTGTTTCATGAAATTAGACTGAAAATTCCAAGGACAAATTCCCAACAAAAATTTGTTGATACTAAAATTGTAATAAGTGTCAAAGCTAGTAAACGTAACTATCATATATATCCTATGCAAACAAACACCCAAACTCCCAAAGGTTGAATTCCTTAATCCTTAAACTTGTCTAATCACACTATCATTTAGCAAACATTGCATGCACCGTCACAAATATAATGGTCCCATCATTATCCAACCATTTTTGAAACATTGTGGAGTCTGACATTAAAGTGCATGCCACAAAATTCCTCTTTTTTTTTTTTTTTTTTTAAGAATAAATTAAAGAGGCTAATTCATTACATCATAAGCTGAAATAGACATAGAAACAAATTTCCTAATAATGCTACAGAAAATTTGAATCGCAGACTGTTTTCCAAATTTGAAGATGAAATCGTTGGAAAGAATTAAAGCTTCTTTAATATCACTAATGATCTGGTCAAACCTAGTCAAGACTGATATGACCATTTTTTTTTTATCATTCCATGCTTATGAGAAGAACTCGCCAAGTAGTTTTCAGTTGCGCTGTTTCTTTAACTTTACAGGAACATATACAACAACATATTCTTCATTAATTGCCATTTGCAAAAAGAAAAGAGAAAAAAAGTTGGTTGCAAAACAGCAACTAAATATTCTCCCCAGCTGTATGTCTGCTGTTAGGTTGGATTGATACTATGCCCTTAGCTTTTATAAAGACGCACTACGTACGTGTTCCACGTACAATGCATGCATGCATGCATAAACTTTCAATTTCTTTATCTTTAATTCATTGGTGGATTAACTTTAACTACTATTGGATCAAGTTATACTAATGTGATCGAATATAATTCCACGTATATTTTGTTTTAATGTTTTAACATTTTTCTTTATTGATTAAAAAAAAGTTTGTTGTGGATAGCCATGGCCATTCAGACCGTTCTTTGGATGGCCATGGTTGTCCAAGGACAGCCACGACTGCTACAATAGAGATGAACAAGGATGATTTTGTCCTAATTGCAAATTGCACCACGTGTTCCCCAATGCATGCATGCATGCATGCATATATAGGCTTTCAATTTCTTTATCTTTAATTCCTTTGTGGATCAACTTTAAGTATTGGAATGTTGACATCAAATTCTGTAGTATTTTCATATTATAGATGGGATAAATCTTATTGTTTGTGTATTAACATTTCACTAGTAGACCTCTTTTTTGCTTATTTGTTATCTGTTGTTGCAAGTTATACTATGTGACTATTATGTGAACTTCATTATATTGTTTTAATACTTCTTTTTTTTTAGCTTTTTTATTGAATAAAATAAGGGCCATCCAAACCGTCCTTGCTGCCACAATAGAGATGAACAAGTATGCATCAAATTGTGGATAAGTTATACTGGTTTACTTTCTTATGATCATTTAACTGTTAAGGTCATAAGGTAGGGTTTACACCGTGCATACTCACGGAATGTGGTGCGAGTTTTCCTCATCACTAAAAAATAATGATGAAATTGTCTCAAAACCCCCGCACTACGATTGCTAATAAGGCTTGATCATGTTGTTTTGTCCACAACCTGTCACTCAGAAACTAACTAATTAAGCTAGTCGTACAGGCAAGTATTAATTATGCAGAATACTTCTTTANTTTTTTTTTTTTTTTTTTTAAGAATAAATTAAAGAGGCTAATTCATTACATCATAAGCTGAAATAGACATAGAAACAAATTTCCTAATAATGCTACAGAAAATTTGAATCGCAGACTGTTTTCCAAATTTGAAGATGAAATCGTTGGAAAGAATTAAAGCTTCTTTAATATCACTAATGATCTGGTCAAACCTAGTCAAGACTGATATGACCATTTTTTTTTTATCATTCCATGCTTATGAGAAGAACTCGCCAAGTAGTTTTCAGTTGCGCTGTTTCTTTAACTTTACAGGAACATATACAACAACATATTCTTCATTAATTGCCATTTGCAAAAAGAAAAGAGAAAAAAAGTTGGTTGCAAAACAGCAACTAAATATTCTCCCCAGCTGTATGTCTGCTGTTAGGTTGGATTGATACTATGCCCTTAGCTTTTATAAAGACGCACTACGTACGTGTTCCACGTACAATGCATGCATGCATGCATAAACTTTCAATTTCTTTATCTTTAATTCATTGGTGGATTAACTTTAACTACTATTGGATCAAGTTATACTAATGTGATCGAATATAATTCCACGTATATTTTGTTTTAATGTTTTAACATTTTTCTTTATTGATTAAAAAAAAGTTTGTTGTGGATAGCCATGGCCATTCAGACCGTTCTTTGGATGGCCATGGTTGTCCAAGGACAGCCACGACTGCTACAATAGAGATGAACAAGGATGATTTTGTCCTAATTGCAAATTGCACCACGTGTTCCCCAATGCATGCATGCATGCATGCATATATAGGCTTTCAATTTCTTTATCTTTAATTCCTTTGTGGATCAACTTTAAGTATTGGAATGTTGACATCAAATTCTGTAGTATTTTCATATTATAGATGGGATAAATCTTATTGTTTGTGTATTAACATTTCACTAGTAGACCTCTTTTTTGCTTATTTGTTATCTGTTGTTGCAAGTTATACTATGTGACTATTATGTGAACTTCATTATATTGTTTTAATACTTCTTTTTTTTTAGCTTTTTTATTGAATAAAATAAGGGCCATCCAAACCGTCCTTGCTGCCACAATAGAGATGAACAAGTATGCATCAAATTGTGGATAAGTTATACTGGTTTACTTTCTTATGATCATTTAACTGTTAAGGTCATAAGGTAGGGTTTACACCGTGCATACTCACGGAATGTGGTGCGAGTTTTCCTCATCACTAAAAAATAATGATGAAATTGTCTCAAAACCCCCGCACTACGATTGCTAATAAGGCTTGATCATGTTGTTTTGTCCACAACCTGTCACTCAGAAACTAACTAATTAAGCTAGTCGTACAGGCAAGTATTAATTATGCAGAATACTTCTTTATAGAGTTCATTGGGGTCTTATACGAATTTTTTTTTTTTTTTTTTTTTTCGTTCGAAGGTGTAATCAAACTTTTACAAATAGTTTGAAGATTTATCTAATTCCTTTACCAAAACAATATAAAATAATATAAGATCACCACCTTAAAAAAAATAAATCACAAAAAGAGTGTAGCGATTTTATGTATAAAAAAACTCAAAGGATAATCACGGCACCTTCGTTCAAACACCTTTAGCATTTAGCAACAAAGTGGTGTCACGTTGCTGCCTAATTAAATGACCAAATTGGGCATATCGCCAATGGCTTTTAAAGCCAATTTATTATTATGATGTCACCCTCCTTCCTTCCTAGAAGGTGTAGTTGAGTAGTTGACTCTGTTTAAATAAATAATAAAATAAATAAATAATTTTTTAATTTTTCTCTTGGTCCAGCCGTCTAGGGATCAAAGAAAGTAAAAGATGAGTTGAAATATGAGTAAAAATAGATTTTTTTTTTTTTAAATTTGGTTCAATAGATCATACTAAGATTTTGATTGTTAATTAAAAAAACATTTAAGATTTAAATATCTCTAATCTAACAAGAAAATATACTTGCATAAAAAAGTTTGGTTAAAATTGACGTACTTTATTTTTTTTTTAACAATGCAGTGTTTCTAGTTCATCGCCATTGTATATAACACCTATGTAGCAACAATGCATCAAATATATATATATATATATATATATATATATATACCAAAACCACCATCTCATAAAAAATTGGAGAATCAATGCTATTTAGGAAAAATTATAATTTATCACTAAGTTATTGAGACTGTTGTTTTCGTCTCTAGTTCTTGTTTATGTGCTTGCATTTTATCTTTAAACTTTTATCCAAGTTTCTTTTTTCATCTCTAAGTTTTGGAGAATTGTTATTTTTGTCTTTTAACTCTTGAAAAAAGTGTCATTTTTGTCTCAAGACATTTTGCACCATAATTAAGTATGAAAATAGCAATTACCAAAGAATTAAGGGCAAAAAATCTAAATAAAAGTTTAAAGAGAAATTGGAGCATGAATAACAAGATCGAATTAGTGACAAAAAAAAATTCAATAACTCTTAGAACAAAGATTATAATTCTCCCTAATATTTACGAAGAATTGGACAAAAATGTTGTTTTCCTTGATAATAATCTGAAAAAAGATCCACATGAGTGTGTCTAAGAAACACTGACAAATCTTATATCGAACTACTCCATACGAATAAAAGCAGTCCTGCTCTATTTGTTGGGTGTTATTTAGGGTATTCGCTATCGGACAGATTAATTCATTACTAATTAAATTGTAGTCTTGATCTATGATAACCTATTAAAAATATTAATTACACACTTTAAAAAAAATTAAGGGTCTCACATACTTTAGAATTTGACCAAATTGGGCATATCTCCAATGAAAAATATTACTTCTACTCTCAAATTCTACTTTCAACTTTTACTCTAATACAAAATATTGGTGTTGACATTTTTTCTTGAGACCCACAGGATGAAGATAACTAAGGCTAACCACATTAGTGATTTTTTTAAACAAATTAATTATATGGAGAGAGGGAAGAAAGAAAAGAAATGAGTTCCTCTTGCAAGTGAGTTTTTTGTAGGTCCACCTAGAAGAGAGAAAAGTCAGAGAGAGTTGACCGTGGTGCGTGTTTCGTGCACAGCTAACGCCCAAATCACAGTTTTTTTTTTCCTCTTTTTTCTTCTTCTCTTTCCCTACTCTCTTTTTTGGTTGGCAATCAAAAACCTCACTGAGGATGCCCTAATCATTCATTGCCACACTAAGAAGTAAAAATAAAGGAGTAGAAATAAGAATTACATGTATTCAAATTCATCTTCAACTGCTTTTTATTATTATGATATGAAATCACCCCTCCCTCCCTCCTTCCTTCCTAGAAGATGTAGTTCAGTAAGTTGACTCTGTTTAAATAAATAAATAAATAAATAATAAAATTTTAATTTTTCTCTTGGTCTGGTCGTCTAGGCCGGGATCAAAGAAAGTAAAAAACGAGTTGAAATATGAGTAAAAATAGATTATTTAAAAAAAATTCATTTTGGTTCAATAGTTTATACTAAGACCTGATTGTTAACTAAAAAAAGAAAGGAAAAGGAAGGATAGCTTCCAAGTTCCAAGTATTTGGGGAAATGGGGATTGTTTAAAGAAAAAAAATAAAAAATAGAATTATGGCCGTCAGATTTGAATTGAAGTTTCCCACTGTATTCATTTCCCGGTTTCTCCCACACTTCCTTTTCAGAAAAGCAACGCCACTAATTGATCCCTCAGAGAGACCAACTACTGACTGGACTTATTCTTCTAGACGCATTTACGCAACTTTATATCCCACGCGGAAATTCCAACCTTACTAAAACCCTCCCATCTCCTCTCCAACAATCCCACAATTCTCCCTTCAAACGTTAATTCTCGCAAATTCCTACATACTAAGAATCCCAGGAAACAAGAAATTAATTAAGCAACGTAATGTTGAAGAATCCGGGGTCTTTGTTCTCCTTCGGGCGCCTGAACAAGAAGCGCTCCGCCGCAGGCGGCGGCGATGGTGGTGGTGGAGCGAGTCATAGCTCTGGGTTGAGGTGGAGGTTGAAGACGAAGGGCAAGAAACGGCCGTTCAAGTTTGTGGTGTGGTTTGTCGATAGTGTTGTTTTCAAGATTGTTTCGTTCTTGGAGGCCGTGGTTTTGGTGTCTCGGCTCGCTTTCTTCTTCCTCTTCTGCGGCTGCCATATCTGAATTCTCATATCTTTGATTCTCTGTTTCTTTGGGTTTTCTCCCAAATTTCTTCAATTCTATGTAAATAATAATTAAGCTAATTTCATATCATAATGTACTTTATTTTGTTTTCTACTTCATTCTTTGGCAATTACATTGCTTTAATTATAATGTCCCGGCCACTTCATTCAATGCACGCACTGGAATAGGGCAGTTTGATTTTTGCTAACACTATTTTGGTTGATTTCATGGCACAAGTTTAATTTTTCTTAGTGCAATTTAGCTAGTGCATGCTTTGCGGGTAAGTTAATATCGGATTTAGTCCTCAGACTTCACCTACTGAATCATTTTCTTGTAATCCACTATTTACTCGGGTAATTAAAATTGAAAAGCATGCTGACAGTAATATAGTTACCAAAATAATTATAGAAAGTAATCGAGTTTCAATTGCTAAGAATTTCAGTACAACATATTCAATGGTTCTCTGTCTAATGAAAGGTCTCATATTTATACTAGTGACTCCAACGTCTTCTACTTAAGTAATGGTCCATAGTAATGGGGAGCTGGGTCTATATTATGTATGGTACTCATCTCCTCTTGAATAGGTCGGTGTTGGAGTAAATGTTTCTGTTACGTGACCGTTGGTCTTCTTTGGATGGTTTCGGGTCAAGTATCTGTCCAATTATCATGTCACATGCATTTAATACTTTAGGACTAAATTTCATTATTTTAAAAAAGTCAATGACTAAAATTGAGAATAGATGACTAAATTCGAAATTAACTCTTTTTGTGGACTATTACATAAGAGAGAAATTTGTCCCGTGTATATCTAATGACCGTTAATTTTATTGTCATTGAAGTTAAATAATAATAATAATTAAAAAACTTAGAATGTTGTTATTATATGATGACAAATTTATATCGGTTTAAATAATGGATATAGTTAGTTGTATTATGTTTGTGCAGAGTTGAGATTCAATACTTAGTTCATGCTGGGTTGTCATTGTTTGCCAGCTTCAAAGGAAAATTTTTCATTATAAATTATACATATAAAATTAAAGGATGTGTTTTGAAATTGAGTTTATAAATATATAATCTAAAGACTAAAATATCGAGCTGTTAATAGACGTTATTATTACGGTTGGAATACGAGCGAGATTGTTTTTGTACCAAATGGAAGTTTGAAGTAGCCTCTCAAGTAATGTTTAGTCGGAGGTTTATCCTATCGCTTAAATTGGAGATTTTCCATAACTTCAGCTCTACGATACACCATGAATATATGATTAAGAAATAAGAATGTTGCTATTTTAGGTAACCTGATGACGATAATGTTTTAAGTTCTACTCTCCGTATGAATCGTGTATATTAATATTTTAAGTTTGAGTCGATCAACTATAGATAACATATGCTAATTTACCTTCTTGTAGTTCTTTGCTGGTAAGGGTATAAGCCGAACTTCATTCTTCGAGTAGTGGTTTCCCGTAAATTGAAGAATGATGTTATATTTCCATCATGATTCCTCTTCTTAATTTAGGCGTCAATTAAACTATTTTTGGTCATTGACTATTGTGAATTGGTCAATCCCACCGAATTGACATACACAATAGGTTTAATAAAAATGTAAAATCACTTAAAATGAAAAAAAAATAAAAAATCCCGCGCCAAAAGTGATTTTTTTTTAGAAAAAGGTAAAATTAATGTATTAACTCAAAAATTGAAGAAGATATTTTGGGGAGCTATCCTCCCAAATGAGACGTACAGATTGGGAGTTAGAGACCCTAACTAGAGCATGCCTTGACTGGTTTGTTGATAATAGTGAATTTTCTTCTTCTATAAGAAACCATTTTATTTATATTATTATAGTTTTGGAATATAGTCTTGCGCACACACATACCGTTGAAACCATTTTATTTATATTATCTTACAAAAATAATTTTGGTACATAGTCTTGAGCACACATATACCGTTGATTATTTGTGGTGTTGGTCAAATACGACTATACCCCACTACTACAATATGATAAAAGAAGTTATGAATTATTTAGGTAGGCCGGTGACGCGGTAAGAAGTTAGTACATTTAATGCACTAAATTAAAGATGTAAATGGTATTTTTATAGGTTTGAATCTTCGAAGATAAGCGGAGAAATAAATCATGAAATATGTCTTTTTGGTAAAATTTAAATTTTGTATCACATGACTGTTAGTAAAGTAAAGTTTATGAAACTATTTTGAATTGAATTGATCAACCAGTTAAATTATGTTCTAGAGCGTACTGCGTAAATGATATTTTTGTATTGTTTATATAAAGTATGATAATTATATTTGATAGGAATACTACCTGTTCCTATGTGTTTGGATCAATGGTTTTACACAATCATTCAAATATTAAGATCTATTCTTTGAAACATAAATTTAATTTAATTCTTATTGTCATTAAAAAGTGGTTGAAAATTGAGTGTTAATGGACGAAAATCTGAATAAATTGGTCAATAATTGACGGACGTGGCCACCAAATTTCTAATGACTCGGTGTTCAGAAAGTTAGAAAAAATAAACCATCATTTGTAAAAAAGAAAAAAGAAAAAAAAAAGAATTGATTATTATTCGACATGCAATCTAATTCGGGACGTATGATTGGTATAAACTATGAAGACTGTTAGGAATATAGCGGAATAATGCGAAAGCGAATAATCGAAAATTGAGAATTATAGAAGTTAAATAATATGAAAAATATAGAAACAAATGAATTTCTGAATGGGACAATATAATAAATATATATATATTAAACTCTTAATTAAAAGAGTTACAAAAGGAAAAATATATATATATATGTATGCGTGAGGGGACAAAAGAAGGAAGAATTAATTGATGTAAGAATTGATGCAGTAATGGATGATTACAAAGGATGCTATTTATACAATGCAAAAGGGAGAAAATTTCGGCAATTGTGTGAAGCAGCTCAACACTCGTGATCGTGCAAGAAGAGAGCCAGCAGCATGCTACGTGGAGATAGGAGATGTGGACTCATTCCCATGGTTAAATTTGAGCCACAAAAATTAATCATATTCTAACAATCTCCACCTTGGATCAAATTTAACAATTGGAACACCCGACTAAATTCAAGCATTGCTTGAACTTAGTAATAGGAAGAGGCTTGGTAAGCATGTCTGTTGGATTCTCCAATGTGTGAACCTTCTGGACAACAATGTCTCCCGCAGCTACAACATCTCGGATGAAGTGGTATCTGACATCAATGTGTTTGGTTTTGGCATGATATGTATCATTCTTGGTGAGATGGATAGCACTTTGGCTATCTGAGAACACAACAGTCTGACCTTGTGAAACACCAAGCTCCATAACCAAACCTCGTAGCCAAGTAGCTTCTTTAACACCTTCTGTTGCTGCAATGTATTCTGCCTCAGTCGTAGATAACGCAGCAATAGACTGAAGCGTAGCTTTCCAACTGATAGCACAATTACAAAGAGTGAAAATATAACTGGAAAGCGATCGACGTCTGTCAATATCACCACCATAATCAGAATCTACAAAGCCCATAATGTCAGCAGATGCAGAAGAACTCTGGTCAAAAACCAAGCCCAAAGAGGAAGTACCCTTTAGGTACCGTAGAATCCATTTAACAGCGTTCCAATGTTCCTTACCAGGGTTGTGCATATAACGGCTCACAACACTTACAGCATGAGCCAAATCAGGTCTAGTGCACACCATAGCATACATAAGACTACCAACAGCACTAGAGTAAGGAACTTTTGACATATAAGCCACATCAACATCAGATTTAGGGCATGAATCAGAAGACAACTTAAAATGTGCACCAAGTGGAGTAGACACAGGCTTACAATTAGACATATTGAATCGATCAAGCACCTTCTCAACATACTTTTTCTAGGATAGATAAAGTTTACCAGCTTGACGATCCCTGTGTATCTCGGATAGATAAAGTTTACCAGCTTGACGATCCCTGTGTATCTCCAATAGATAAAGTTTACCAGCTTGACGATCCCTGTGTATCTCCATGCCATAAAGTTTACCAGCTTGACGATCCCTGTGTATCTCCATGCCAAGAATCTTCTTTGCTGCACCAAGATCTTTCATCTCAAACTCATTGCTTAGTTGAAACTTCAACTTCTCAACAAGAGACATGTCAGGGGAAGCAATGAACTTCAACTTCTCAACAAGAGACATGTCAGGGGAAGCAATGAGCATATCATCAACATAAAGTAGAAGGTAAACAAAAGACCCATTAGAAAATTCTTTATAAAGTAGAAGGTAAACAAAAGACCCATTAGAAAATTCTTTGAAATAGACACAACTGTCATATTGGCTTCTTGAGAATCCTTGCCCTAGCATACAAACATCAAACCGCTTGTACCATTGCCTTGGAGCTTGCTTTAACCCATAAAGAGACTTCTGTAGACGGCAAACACAATGTTCCTTTCCAGGAACCTCAAACCCCTCAGGTTGGTACATGTAAAGCTCTTCATCAAGCTCTCCATGTAGGAATGCAGTCTTTACATCAAGTTGCTCCAACTCCAAATCAAAAAGAGCAACAAAAGCAAGTAGTACACGTATAGAGGTATGACGAACAACAGGAGAAAATATCTCGTTAAAGTCAATACCTTCACGTTGATCGAAACCTCGAACAACCAACCGTGCTTTCCACCGTGCTTTCTCAACCCCAGGGATGCCTTCTTTCTTCTTGTAAATCCACTTACAGCTCAATGGGCGTTTACCTTATGGCAACTCTACCAGCTCCCAAGTTTCATTCTTATGGAGACTTTCCATCTCCTCTTGCATAGCAAGCAACCACTTGGATGAGTTGGCACAAGAAATAGCCTCAGAATAGCAGGACGGATCACCATCAACCTCTTGTGCAACTGAAAGAGCATAAGCAACCAAGTGGGTTTCATCATCACTAGCATACCTAGCAGGTTTTTTAATTGTCCTCCTAGGTCGGTCTTGGGCAATAGAGTGCTCTCGTTGTGGCTGAACGAGAGGCGTAGTGCTAGTAGATGCATCATCTTTAGTATTACCATCAGTGGTAGTAATACTATCAGTAGGCCTGAACTCAAACTCCACCTTCTCACCAGTACTATGCGTATCACCTGTACTGGGAACAACACAATCTTTTCCAGAAGAAAGTAGTGCATTTTCATCAAAAGTGATATCTCGGCTTAGAACGATCTTGTGAGAATCAGAAGACCACAGACGATACCCTTTTGACTCAGAAGCATAACCAAGGAAAATGCATTTGACAGCTCTAGGGTTTAATTTACCCGTACTGGAATGAGCATAAGCAGGACATCCAAAAACTCGTAACATAGAGTAGTCAACAGGATTACCTGACCAAACTTCTTCTGGAATTTTGAAATCGAGGGATGAATGTGGAGACCTATTTACCAAATAGGATGCAGTAGAAACGGCCTCGGCCCAAAAGTCACGCCGTTTCCATAACCCAGCATTAGAGAGCATACAACGAGCTCTCTCTAACAGAGTCCTGTTCATACGTTCGACAACACCATTCTGCTGGGGTTTTCCAGGCAAGGTCTTGTGCCTGGCAATTCCTTGTGTTGCACAGAACTCAGTGAAATCTCTCTCACAGAACTCCAAGCCATTGTCTGTCCTGAGCTTCTTGACCTTTTTTCCTGTCTGAGTTTCAACGAGAATTTTCCACTTTTTGAAAATAGAAAATGCCTGATTTTTATGTTTCAGGAAATAGACCCAGACTTTACGAGAAAAGTCATCAATAATAAACATAAAATATCTACAGCCTCCCATAGACTGGAATTTAGTCGGTCCCCATAGATCAGAATGTATATATTCCAATACATCTTTGGTACGGTGTGTAGCAGTAGAGAAACTAACCCTCTTTTGTTTCCCAAAAACACAATGCTCACAAAATTGTAATTTACCCGTACCTGAACCGAGGAGGCCTTTCTTGCTCAGGATATGCATGCCTTTCTCACTCATATGCCCCAGACGCATATGCCATAGTTGAGTGAGATCAGCATCAGACACCGATGAGGATACCGCAACTGAACCTGTCACTGTACTGCCATGCAACACGTACAAGCTTCCAGAACGAGAAGCTTTCATAAGAACAAGAGAGCCTTTAATAACTTTCAAAACTCCACCTTCAGCTGTGTACTTGCACCCCATAGATTCCAAGGTGCCCAATGAAATCAGATTGCGTTTCAAATCAGGAATATACCGAACATTGGTAAGAGTCCTGATAACGTTATCATGAGTTTTGATATGAACACTTCCAATTCCACTAACCTTGCATTGGGCATCATTACCCATCAAGACAACTCCACCATCAACTGGTTCCAGAGAGATGAACCAGTCTTTGTGTGGACACATGTGGAATGTACAACCAGAGTCTAGAATCCACTCAGTGTCGCTCCGTTTGTCACCGGAGCTAACAGATAACATCACATCGCCTTCTGAATCACTCTCAACAACACTAGCTTCAACAGACTTCTTTTCTCTCTCTTGTTTGTTCTTCAGTTTGAAGCATTCAGTCACATCATGACCATGCTTCTTGCAGTACTTACAGGATTTGTTGGACTTACGTCCTTTGGACTTGGATCTAGATTTTTTATTGCTACTCTCCGTTTCAACTGAACGACCCCTAACAATCAAGCCTTCACCTTTGTCCCCAGACTTAGTTTCTAAGTCAAATTTTTCTTTGGACAGTAGGTTCGACTTAACACTGTCGAAAGTTAGGACTCCAAGAGAATTACCATACAGCATAATTTCTTTGAAATGCTTGTATGATTCAGGGAGAGAAACAAGCAATAAAATAGCACGGTCCTCATCTTCTATTACGACATCAATATTTTCCAAGTCCAATAAAATAGAATTGAATTCATCCAAATGAGACTGAATTAAAGTACCTTCCGTCATACGGATTGTGTACAGCAGCTCCTTCAAGCGCAGCTTGTTCGCCAGAGATTTGTCCATGTAGCGCGAATCCAGCTCGGACCATAAACCTGACGTAGTCGTCTCACCTATCACCTCACGTAGAACCGATTTAGACAGGCACAACTGAATGGTTGAACGTGCCTTGTCATCTAAATCTTCCCAATCTTCATCTGTCATTGTAGCTGGTTTCTTCTTCTTCCCAGCTAGCGCTTTCTTCAAACCGTTCTGGGTCAGAACGGCTTCCATCTGAACCTTCCAGATAGAAAAGCTAATTTTCCCGTCGAACTTCTCGATATCGAACTTGGTAACAGTCGACATCTTTGAAAATAATTCTCAATTAAAACATGACTCTGATACCACTTGTTAGGAATATAGCGGAATAATGCGAAAGCGAATAATCGAAAATTGAGAATTATAGAAGTTAAATAATATGAAAAATATAGAAACAAATGAATTTCTGAATGGGACAATATAATAAATATATATATATATTAAACTCTTAATTAAAAGAGTTACAAAAGGAAAAATATATATATATATATATGTATGCGTGAGGGGACAACAGAAGGAAGAATTAATTGATGTAAGAATTGATGCAGTAATGGATGATTACAAAGGATGCTATTTATACAATGCAAAAGGGAGAAAATTTCGGCAATTGTGTGAAGCAGCTCAACACTCGTGATCGTGCAAGAAGAGAGCCAGCAGCATGCTACGTGGAGATAGGAGATGTGGACTCATTCCCATGGTTAAATTTGAGCCACAAAAATTAATCATATTCTAACAAAGACAATTACAATTCATCACCTCAAGTGGAGCATCTTAATTAATGGTCTTTTTCTAAATGTTCACTTCTTGATTAAGATATTTTTTAGTAGAATATAATGATATACGCACTTATAATCAACTTGACCAACTATAACAGGGATAGAAATCCCCACCATAGTTGGGCATATTAAATAATCAATTTTGATTCTAATTATAGTCGAACTATAGGAATAACTAATGAGGACATAACTCCCCACCATATTTGGACACATCAACACCCTAGAAATCAAAGGTTGGGATTTTACCATTAGTAAATTTTTAAGTTTGCAATAATTATAAAATAGACTCCGGTATTAAGAATTTTTAATAATTATAAAATTGACCCTATATTTTTTTTTAAAAATTCTCAATCATTAATCAACCCTAATCGGCCGTTGATATTAGTCATCATTGAATTTAAGCAGAAATAACTCTAATTTTAAGATCAATGCACAATCACTTTGTTAACAACGAAAGGATATTGCGCACAAAAGAGTAAAGAAGACGTAGTTTCAGAACTAGTTCAGTAAGAAGTTCATAGACGAATTCAAACAGATAGCATGCATTAGGTAATTAAACACAACACACAAGAACACAGTAAATTTGTTAAACCAGTTCGGAATAACCATTCCTACATCTAGGGGCACCACAGAAACAGTAGTCAAATTCTTCATTCATAATCAACGTGAAGATTTTACCAAACATAGCGATGTGAGCAAAGCACTTCGATCTCCTTGGCTACACCATAGCCTTCAAACATGAAGAAACTTCTTGAAGAATTGGTGAAGGATCTCCCGATCTTTTAAGTTGAGTCTCCCCTCAACTGCAACTCTCTTCGATTGTGTTCTTGTGATAACAAACCCAACATCATCAAAGATTGAATTCAACTTGATAAGTGTGTTAATTCATCGAGTTGTTCAGTTTAGCTCCTTGAAATTGCCCTCTCCAATTTATGAATATTTCTCAAAGTAATTCTTGAATAATCTTTTTCAATTGGAAGAGAGTCAAGACTTTTATATTCTTCTTCGAGGTTAATGTGTAACAAACTAACTGCCTTGAACTATCTTTCGAACTTATCTTGGTAATTGGTCCATGCTTTAGTCTTCAGTCTTTAATGTCCGTCAGAATCTTGTCTCTAACTAAGTCTAAGTATACGTACAGTACATAATTAATCTAACTTTAATACAAATACAAAGATGAATTCTGAACAAAATGGTGAACAACTATATTGTTCCATAAATCATAAAAACACAGAGGAGTAAAAGATATTTTCTTTTGTAATTCTTTTTCTCAAGAATCTATTTTATTAACAATCACCCCTTTGTTTGGAGTTTATAACAATGCAATTTGTTCATCAAAATTTAAACCTAAGTGACTAGAGTATACAATGCAAAATAACCAGTCTTTTGATTTAACGTAGCAAATGACAGACTTAAGGTACAAAGTTCACTAAAACTGACAAAAAAAAAATCACTTCACTGATCCTATCGTTTTTCTTGCAATCATTACTGTGTGGATGACCGTCTCAAAACACATAAAGTACTTTATTATATTTCATAAAATATATTATTCTAATTCATAAAATACATTATGTTACCCCATAAATTTCATTATTCTAACACATAAAGTACATTATTCTAACTCATAAAATACATTATTTTATCTCAGAATGTTCATTATTCTAACACACGCGGAGTAAGAATTTTTTTTTAAACATCAAAACGACATTATTTTAAACTGTGGTCCACACAATAATTTTTGCCCACAAAAAGCAAAATCACTCGTTCAGATACCCCTACATTTGGCCCCAACAAAATTGTAGAGAGACAAATCACAATAACTCAACATCCCATTAGGTCGGAGTATCAGTCCTGTATTGAAAGCAGTCTTGAAAATGCTCTCTGGTTGCATCCTACAACAAATCAATTTGTATTGTTTTCTTTATTCCTGAATGCATCTTATAATTCTTAAATATATTGATCAATTTGTATTGTTTTCACATTTTCTGTTGTTTACTGCAGAACCTTGAGCCCTCCATTGAGTTTGATTAAAGCATCAAAGCAAATTATCATCCAAAAGGGTATGTCTACAACAATCTAAAACCAACTTTCTGCAGCTTACATCAAACATCATAGCAGAGCAACTGCTAAACATTTTATTGCTGGTCTTCCCCGTGGGGGCTAAACAATCACCAGTCGCTGATTCGTAGGCCGGGCATTGAAGTTCCCGCCAGGAAAGACTCGACGAGCGTGAGAGCTAGTTTGGGCCTGTGCAGAGGGACTTCGTGGCCTGCTCCTCGTACAGCAACAAACGTCAGGCCTTCGTATTCTTGCGTCCATCCCCCGACCTATTTCATGCATCAATTGTCGTAATTCGTTAATGAATGAATCAATGGCAAACACAAAGTAGACCGAACAGGTTCTGAACTTCTGAATCCAATCAGTTAGTTAGTCTAACCCATAGCCTTATAAACTCATATGTTCTCTCTTATTTTTCAATCTGAGACTCTTACCAGTAAGAAATGAAACCTAATCCATATGGTTGGAGAATAAAGCAAACACGAGTTAAAATGGATTGTTAGAAACTTAGAAATTAGAATACCTGTCCATTATCATACCAAGGGCGCCAGGGGCTAACAGTGGGAAGTTTGAGGGCGTCTATGCTGTAACGTGTCGATGTGACAGGGATTACAGCGTCTGTATCGCCACTGTTATCGAAAAAACGAAAAAATTGTCACAAAATAGTTGTAAAAATCGCTTCAGTACTCAAGTCACGCTGTTTTAAGGAATGCCAAGAAACTAGTATAAACAAAAGACAATTTAGCCTTTTTCTCCTGCAGCTCGTGATGTGTTACCATACTCGTTTTAACTTCATCAAGTTCTAAAAGCAGTTTTGCCCTTAACGAAAGTAACACTTTAAGATGTGTCGGGAATTAGACAGGTATAAGCTTACTAGGATACGTTTTGGGAGAGCATCAGAGACGAGTCGAGTTCTAGAGGAAAACCTGAATATCCAAATGCGAAGCCCTGCACTTATAAGTTCTTGATAGACGTCCAACACAGTCGTAGGAGAATCCTTCCAAAAATCATATACCTCATCGCTGCAAAAAGGTAGTAAAACTAAAATATTCAGGGATATTAAGTAGGGAGAAACTTCTGAACAGAAGGTCGATTTTTAACTTTACACAAATTCTAGGTAAGTACAAATTCACGTCTGGCAACGCAAATGTAAACAATTAGGCAGTCTTCATAAGTCGGTTTGATGCAACAACAGTATCAAATAAAAGCTTGGACGTCACGAATACCACGGATAGACAACCGGTGAACACAAAGTGGACCAAACCAGGCTCTAATACCATGTCATAACTAACATTGGGCCAAAGTCACTCAACTGGTCTGTAATGCACATAAGCCAAACCACACTAAAAGACTGAATCCAACCAATTAGGCGATTAGCTAGTCTAACCATGGCCTTATGCAATGTAGGACTCTTAACAATTAACATATACCAACAGCCATCAATGCCTCAGAAGCAATGTTCCATAGAATAGATTCCGCTAAAGTGCATAAATGTGTTACCGAAGCTCAAGTGGCAGTGACAACTATGATATGTCATATGGTATACTTTCATTTATAACTTGCTTAGTGCTTAATGATTTTGTTTAGCATATACGTTTTTCATGATATGAAATATGGCCCCATGTTTAATACATAGAGTATGCTAAAGTGGAATTCGAACAATAAGAATCTCCTTCATTCCTCCAATTCAAAATCTTATCTGCAGATAAAAGTACCTGCAGGTTACCCATTTGAACGAGGAATTTGTGATATGAACATGAAGAGCCTTCTGAACTTCGGGAAGGTTGAAGTAGATAATTGAGTGCCTCTCTGTGCAGGGATCGTAGATTCTCCTCAGAAGACCAACCTTCTTCTGTCAAAATAATAACTCCAATGAAGAAAGAATCAAACAGAGATATGTCAACAGGTAAGCATAAGCCTAATAAAACGGGATTTTTTCGAGATCTCTGGCAAGGAAACAGAATAAATCCGAAATGAAATCCCTATTGTGAGTAAACCGGGTACGAGTATGTAATGTAATTATAAAGATAAACCATAAGCATGGTCATCTGGACTTACATCACTTCTTTTTAACACCCTGCTCATTAGACTAAAACTTTCTGTACATGTCGGGGTGAAGATGCTGTAGGTATCGATATTTCCTAGTTCGTCACTAGCAGTATCTAAAACCTTATCGCACTCCTCCGAGGGGTGGACAAACGATTGGTGGTCACACAAAAGATTCGCCTGCTTAAACGTTTGATCAGAAATCAAACCAGATGCCCACATAAACTGAAAAAGACCCAAGTGGTCGTGGTAGTCATCAGTCAAAGCATTTCCCACCTGTAACAAGCAGACAACTTTTATTCAGTCATGAAAATGATCGCAACTGTTTCATTCTTGGGTTTTTCGTTTTTCATTTGCCAGGGCGAGAACCATACCATGAAACCCTTTAAGTTGATCACAATGTCTTTTGCATTAGCGTTGTGCTTCACAATGGCCTGACTTAGCTGAGGAACATAATGCCCTGAAAAAAAAAGCAACCGATAATCATAGTAGCTCACCTAATTGAGCAATTAGAGTAGGGAAAAGTATCTTTGTTCGTCCAAGCTTTAAATGAACATGGAAAATAGTCGAAGCTTTTAAAAAAAACAAGGCTTTTCAAGAAGCTAGCTGTTCCTAGACCCGGGAGGGCTATACGAAAACCTTGCAAGGGAAATCGGGAGTTTGTGGTTTTTATGCATTAATTTCACTTGTTTTTCACACAATACTTTAGCATTCAATAACGAGGATACAAGTAACTCACCGGCATAGCTCTCTCCTGTGATATAAAACTCCCTCCCTTTATATTGTGGGAACCTTTCGAACCAATTTAGTAAAAACTCTAGCGAATCCTCAGCTGTAACACAAAAAGTTGACGATTATCACTGCATTCTTGCAAACAAAAATAGAAAATATAGCCTGGAGAAGATAAGGTTTAAAGTGCTACCTGTCCTTTTATCGCCATTAGTAAGAATATCAGAGGAAGTATTCGAATACGAGTAGCCAACCCCCACGGGAGAGTCAACAAACAATAGATTTGCAGCTGCAGAACAAAAATTTAAAACAGAAAAGGTTTGGCCAATTCTCCTCACAAATCACCAAAACAATCATCATCATATGCTTCTCAATTATTACATTTCTCAGCAACAAAGACAACTAAATTCAAAAAAATTAGTTTCGAGTTACTACACTCTAGATTGTAGTTCTAATGTGATCAAAAGGAGGGGGGTTTGGATAACTATATACCTAAGTTCCAAGAGTAAGGATTCCAGTATAGGGTCTTTCCATCTTTCTCAACATGAAAAGGCCCAACTTCCTCACCCAATCCAAAAGCAATTGATGAACATCCAGGCCCTGCAAGACCACCAAAATGTCAGTGAAATCTGCATTTACCATTCACAAAATTAAACCACACATGTACTGGTAAGATTCAAGATTCATAAAAATGACTTTAACTCTATACTTTTTGTAATCAATCCAAAAAGACATGATCTTTCTCATAAACAACACAGCTTCTTCAAGAAAACAAAAAGGTGGAGCCTTTCTTATCAACACAAGGCAAAAACACCCTCCAAAATACTAGCAATGAGAGGGAAAACAGAAAAACAGAAAGGTGTATACCTCCATTGAGCCAAAGAACAATAGGCTTAGAAGAAGGGTCCTCCACAGCCTCAAAGAACCAATAGAAAAGTGCTCTCCCAGACTCCTGGTTCACAGTCACATACCCAGAATACTGTTCAAAGCTGACATTGAAGCCAAGCCCTGGCAAATCCAAGACTGCGTCCAGTTTTTGCTGGGCATTTGGATCCACAGAAGAAGACCCTTTCCCACCATCAATACTGGTGGCCAGGAGAAGCACAAAGAGAAGGCAACCCCAGCTCAGGGCAGACATTTCCAGTGGAATTTTGGTGAGACACAACAACAAATAATGAACAGTCAATCCCCCTTTCTTGAATCTTGATGAATCGGATTGTATGAAGACTATATAATAAGAAAGAGAGTTGTTATGAGTCTTTGTTAAAGGTGACCTGGGATAATTTAAAAAAAGCAAAAAGCCATGGAGTTTAGTGTTGATATTTTTGTTTGTCGTACCCACAAGTCCAGAATGCTCCTTCTCAGTTTCTCAGTAGTCAGGATTTAAGCATGTTGAAAAAGTAGCTTTCATATGTATAATAATGCACTTCTGCCCCCATTTGCTTCTGGCCCTAGTTTGGGTTCATTTTTACGGGCAAATTATTCCGTGGACCCGGGACTCGGCCCACCTTGTAAGGCGATTCGGGTCTAAAACGTCAGATATTCAATATTTACAATTTACCTTTTGAAAATTTACAATTTGTATAATATGAATACATAATGTTATATATATGTAATTGATTATCTTGTTTTACATTCAAAACTTACTTTCAAATACTGGAACCAATTTCAATACTAGAAATACACAATTTAATTTTTTTTAAATTTAGTACAATTATTATTTGTTTTGACTTAGAAACACAATTTACATTCTGAAAGTTTACATTCCAATACTAAAAATACACAATTCAATGTCGTTAAGACCATGGTCCACCTCCACCTTGCAAGGTGGACCTGGTCCATGGTATAACAATTGATTTCTACCACCAATATTAACTACCCGTTTGGTTCATATAAAATATTTGACGAATGAAATTGAAATTTCATTAAAAAAAAATTATCAGACGATTAATTACATTTTGTTTGGTTGGTGAAAAATAAAATATTAGAAAAATATTGATTTTGTTGTTAGGTTGAGTTTGGGATTGTAAGGAATAATGATTATAAAGACCATTATACCTTATATACCATACACAAGAACAACAATAATACTACGTAACAATAATGAATAAGGGCAAAATTGTCTTACTAGTTTTCCATAAAAACTTTTTTCATTGAAAACAAAATACCAAAGGTGAGCTGAAAAATGTTTTCTGTAAACCAAACGGAGGAAAATTCAATTTTCCTCAAATCTAAGGAAAACTTTTTTCCTTGGAACAAAATTTCATCCAACCAAACACCCCTAAGAGTTCGGGCTAATGTTATAATTTTTCATACAAATATATACAATTTAGTGTTAAGTCTTAAAAATAAATTCATTCAATTTGTCTTTTGACAAATTTTTTTTTGTGGACTATGAATAAAAAATATATTTTTTAACATGTTAAAGGTACATTATTTATGTATTGAAGGTACATTATTTGATAGTATACAAAATAATGTAACTTCAATATATTAAAAATATATCTTTTATTCATAGTCTACATAGTTATATGTACCATGGTCCATAGAATTTTGCTTGTTTATTTCTTCTTTTTTTTTTTTTTGAAAAATTTCTTCATTGGTGCTAGCTATAAGTAGTTTTTTTTTTTTTTTTTTTTGAAAATATGTGATAGTATAATTGATGACGAAAAATACTATTTTACTATAATTCAAGAAAAAAATTGTCTACTTGTATCCTTGAAAATATATCCTTTTAACATGTAAATTTTTTTGAGTACCTTTTAACATGTAATTTAATTACATTGATTAGTTAGTAGCAAATGAGAAAAAGTTTACTATGCATACTCTCAAATTCTATTCTATTACTTTTGCTCCCTAAAGTGACAAACAAGAATTGGTTATTTTCATCATGTGAGTCCACATAAAAACGTTTACATCAAGAACATGTGAAAGGGAGTAAAACTTGTACCATTTGTGTCTCTCCTCGAGTAAAAGCCACAGAATCGAATCTCCGGTGGTGGAGTATTGACTCTTTGAGCATGGAGAAAGTATATATAATAGATACTATTTCGTAATCCATTTGAAGAGCATCTCTCTCAAAGATGCAGTTGTGTATACATGGTTAAATTTTGGAAATTTGTTTAAAGAAAATAAACATTATTTTTACTTGATTAGGGTTGTTGCTCGGAGATATTAGTTAAAAATAAAATATACATAGGTATAAGGATCCCACTCTTTCATAAGGACCCGAGAAAAAGAATCAAATCCATAACTTTTTGATACAAAAAATCATGTTTCACTAAGTTAACTACATCTTTCATGGTTATATTAGCCATTTTAAAGTACATAAGATACAATCATTATTGTGTAGACCATACTATCAAATAATACACTTTTAATATATTAGAAATGTACATTGTATTTAAGAAAAATATATTATTTAAATACTAAAAATATATTATTTTTATCTATTATATATCCAATACACGAATAATGTGTGGACCAATAATTTGCGCATAAAATATGGTTGCAATTGAGTAATTGAGACGCTTTCACAAAATCATGAGAAGAACAAGGAAACAATAATTTGTTATACTATTTTCAAAATAATAATAACAATAATAATAATAATAATAATAATAATAATAATAATAATAATAATAATTTGTTATACTCTGTAGTCTGTAATCACACTCACTGTAATTGTACGCAATGAATTTATGCACGCTGTCCGCCTGTCTCTATTTTTGAAATTGAAGTCAACTTTATAAAACTTTATTGTACGGATGACTAAATAATTTTTTCTTCACTTTATTATCGAAATGGTCCCCGACTATTGCGAAATTATTAATTTAGTTTTTGATAATTTTTCATGTCTAATTAAGTCTCTCGACTTTGAAAAATTTAACCAATTTGATCTTCCGTTTATTTTGTCATTAAACATCCGTTACATCAATACCAAATTGGTAATTTTGCAATAATCAATGAACCATTTCAGTGAAAACTTAATTACTAATTTGGTCCCTTGACTATAGCAAAATTACTAATTTGATTCCGATTTAACGGATGTTTAACGGCAAAAAAAATGAAGGATCAAATTGGTTAAATTGTTCAAAGTCGAGGAACTTAATTGGGCACGATTGAGGATCAAATTAGTAATTTCGTAATAGCCGAAGGACCATTTTGATAATAAACTTTTTTTTCTTTTTAAGGGCAGAGATAAAATAAAAAAAAAGTTGGGTAAATAATACTCCGTAATGTTTTGTTAATAATTAAAATTATCTAGCTGATGGCATTGCTGCTACTTTCCAGAAGGAAGGTTGCAGGTTTGAGTCCCATCCCAGTTTAGAGGTGACATAATTGTTGAATAGATATTATAAATAGATTTAATGTTGTAAAAATTGGCCTAGATGACCGTCTAGGCGCAAGGTGATTTTAACCCTAGGCGGTTTTTAGTTGGCTGACTGACTAGGCGCCAACTCGGTCGAGTTGAGTGCCTAACTCGACCGAGTCGGTGTCCAACTTGGGCGAGTGATTTTTTTTGCCTGCTCGGCTACTCCTTTTTTATATTTCTCCAGCTATGTGATCAACTAACCATCTAACGTATGCAGTTGACTACTCTAGGAGATTATAACAGTCTAATAACTCCTAGCCCTGATTGAAAAAACTGGAGACAATACACTCGGATTACTCGGTCGCCTAAGCGTTAGGCGCCCTCGAATGCCTGACTAGCACCTAGCGCCTTTTGCATCATTGAATAGATTAGGGTGAACTCAAAAAAAAAAAAAAATCTATACTTGGCAGGAAATTAAATAAAATTTAATAAAAAAAAACTAATTTTTATTAGGTAAGCATGGAAAAGAAATATAGATAAAACCCAACGAAAGCCAATAGGTCACTTTTACTGGAGTCAAACTTTAAACATTGTAGTTACCAAGCCAACAACCCAATCAACTTGGTTGGGATTGCCTTCTTAGTCTCCTTGACTTTTGAACTTATCCAAATTAATAAGAAAGAAGAAACCAATGGAAGTCTGTTGTGATTCGGCAGTCCAGAGTGAAGCTTCGCACGGCTTAAGGTTGTTCGAGCCGATCCCAGTTGGTTCTTGCGTAGTTACGGTAGTTTCGACGAAAACAAGTGAAGGACATGCGACCACAATAAATATTAATTCTAATTAATTAGTAAAACTAATTCTAAAATATTCTAACAGTTCATGTGGCCATAACAAAGTCATTCTATAAATGTTGACTAAACTCCAATCTAGATTTGTGACAAATCTTTGACACCTTACATGTTGACAACTCTCGAATTCAATATATAATGTACTCGCCAAGGCCTTGTGGTTTAGTGACACCAAGTTACACTTCCATTTTGAATTCAATATATAATCCTAATAATTTCTTATCTTATCCATTTTGAATCATACTACACTTTGTGTTTTGTATTAATATAATAACATCATAATTTTGCATTTTACTCTTAAAAAAATGATAAGAAATTTTGTTTAGTGTTGAAAGCTTTATAAATCCCAAAAATTGCAAGATTGGGGATTTGGTTAGCTCATTTGAAATTATCATACACAGAGAGAGAGAGAGAGAAGCAACAAGAGTGGCCAAAGGGACACAATAAACTAGAGTGGCCAAGGATCAAATAGGGCTAACTACACCCCTTAATTTTAATTTTTCCAAGAACAACAGAACATTCATAAGGAGAAAACACAGCAATAGAGTGGTAAATAACAATGAAGATCTAGTTTATTCAAGGAAGAGGGTTTAACTGCTGGGAATTAGGCGAAATCGTTTATCATTCGATAAAAGAGAGTTTATAGATAGATGCAGCTCTCACCCTCCCCATTAAAAGAACTCAGTGCCGCTTATTCCCTGTTGCTACTTCCCAAGCCTGTAAGACGTGGTTCACTATTTCCTCAACCCCGACACCATGTTTCACCTGCATTTGAACGATATGTGTAGCGTCAGGATCAAACGCTTATCACTACGCCAAAAGTTATAGCTCGCAGCTTACCACTGTCACATTTCGAGAGGCAGAGTGTTGGACTTGGCCTTTCAGGCCTCTGCCCAACAATACCCTAGCCACCTGGTGCTGGACTTGGGCCTTCACCGGCCTTCGCCCAATTACACATTGAGTATTGTTAATAGTCGTTTGGAAGACAAGTTCCGTTCATCTTGACAGGCGGTTTCAATTCATTTCATTAAGGTTGTTTTATGATTCATGGTAACCTCTGCATCTGTTAAATTCACAGTGTTCATATTGTGCCAATTCTACCGATTCTATCATACATTAACACTAGTAAGGATTCGTTTGCTCATAGCTAGGTTAACCGCATATGGAAACTTTAGAATGGAAATCTCGGGCAATGAAAGTAAAATTATGCAACACTACATACAAAAAAAATATAGATACGAAACAAACCTGAGCAAAAACAAACGGGCCACCATCCCGCATTCGAAGTGCATCCCGCTCCATAACAGACAGATCAGCTCCAATAGCTGGTGCTATATCAGTCTTGTTTATAACCTAAGATTTCCAGTGATTCAAGAACGACTAAATTAAGAGTATGTACAGCGGGTTTGAATCAGCTCAAGGATCAACTAAAAGCTAAAAGGATAAGATCATAAGAGTCGAGCAAACCACATACAAGGAGGTCAGCTTGGGTAATGCCTGGACCGCCTTTTCGCGGGATTTTATCACCTCCGGATACATCAATTATGTAGATGATATAGTCGGCCAGCTCCCTACTGAAGTTTGCAGCTAGATTGTCTACAACCAAACATAATAGTAAAATCACAATAACGCCTCGAGCCCTCGAGTGTAATAAAAAAACGAACCAAGGTAGTAGTAGCATTTTAGTGCTATACAAAAACGTATACACTGCAAATTACCTCCACCAGATTCACACAGCAGGATATCGGTTTTAAACAAGTTCGAAAGCTCTTCTAGAGGCCCGAGATTAATGCTAATATCTTCCCTAATTGCTGCGTGTGGGCAGCCTCCTGTTTCCACCGCACGAATCCTTTCCTCGGGAAGTGCTCCGTGTTTTATCAAGAACTCTCCATCCTCCTTCGTGAATATATCATTCGTCACCTAAAATCAAACATTTTTTAGTTCGTTAGAGATTCGTTTAACCTTATTACACTAGACACGGGCTAGGAGCTACAATCATCAAACTTGTAGAAAACCTAAAACGAGAAGTAGAATACATACTGCTGCAAGACTGTATCTATCCCTCAATAATTTGCACAATGCCAGCATCAAAGCCGTTTTCCTGCAACCCAAACAAAAATCAAGCACAATACCAAAAGAAAATGCAGATAATTAACACAACCAAATTAATCAAAGCCTCTAAACTTTCAAACTGTGGCCAGATTCTGAAAGAGTGAAAGAATCCCTCTTTTTTTTTTTTTCCTGCCTAACACTCAAGAAGAGTTGAAAATCTATGCTAAAGTAGCCCAATCCAGAAACCATTTAATGAGATTGCAGAAAAATTAACTACAGAATCTCATTCAAACAAAAGAACTGAACTTTATTGGAAATTTCCAATTCATTTAAACAAGCCAAGCCACATTAAATATCCACATAAATAACTTAAAAAGGGAAATAGATAGGGAATACTAGGACCCATTTCAAGAATAAATTAAGAAATGAAGAGCAAAAGAGTTGAAATAGAGGGGAAATAGAAAATACCCAGTTCCAACAGGGCCACCAATCCCTACAGTGAAGGCTCTTTCATTGAAATCCCTGTTGCTTAGAGGGGGTGCTCTTCTGCTGAAGTAGCCAGGGGAGTAAATGGGTTCATGGGAATGAGGTGCCAGTCCATCATGGCTATGGTACACCTTCCCATCTGCCCCAACCCATGAATCCCTACAGCAATTCAAGAAACCATAAACTAAAGTAAAAATGTGAACTTTAATTGCAGAGAAGAAAAATAGTACTCATGGCTATGGTGATGATGATGGTCATGGTCATGGTCATGATGATGATGATCTTGAGAAGCCATTTGAGTCTTGGTGAGTGAATCTGAAGAGTATCAGAAATTGAGACTTAACACTATCTATCACAGTATCTATACAGAAGGAAAAGATGTCTTTGGGATGGGGCTGAAGTGTAATACTTAAAAGAATGAGGGTTCATGTTTTATTATCACAATATCTCTTCCTTACCCTCATATTTTTCTTTTATTTAAATTTTCACCCGCCAATTTTAGTTTATTGCATTGAGTGATTACTAATATGCCTTGATGAAATTAGTTCTAGTTTATAGGTATAAAACAGTGATTTTAGAGAATGTATTTTGTGTTATAAACCTCCTACTTACTATATATAAAGTTTTTTCACCGAGCTACTTCAGCAATTTGGGTGAAAAACACAGTAATTTAGAGCATTTTTTATTAGACGTCATTATACTTAACTTTTATATAAGTTTAGATATACGTAAAGAAACAAATATGCAAATTATATTATTTCTTGTTCTATTATTACAATCAAAAGCATTTGCAAACACCTATGTACAATAATACAAACACCACCTATATGTCCTATCTATGTCATAGGCCAACATTGAAGTGCATGCCTCAAATGACACATGCTTATTTTATAAAGTCCCAATATCAACACTTTGTTAATATAATTCATCAAATTTAATAAAAAAAAAAAAAACCCCAAATTGGATTAAGATATATCCATAATCCAACCATGATCCATTCCACATTTGATGCATGCACTTCAATGCTGGCCTTCAAAAAACCCACCAAAACACATCACAGAGCACAAAGATCAAAGGTTGCAGATCAGTGTAACATAAAAATGATAACAACACCTTGACCTGAATAGGGCTTAACTAAATTAGTCTCGTCCCGTAAAATGCGGATACCAGTAAACACAACAACTCATGATCATGTTTGCTGATGAAACCATTTCTTGATCATATTTGCCACGAATACGACTTAATCAAGACTAGACTGAATTAGTCTTGTTCTGTGAAATGCAGATAACCAGTAAACACAACAACTCATGATCATGTTTGCCATGAATACGACTGAACCAAAACTCAACTAAATTAGTTTTGTCCTGTGAAATGCGGATACCAGTAAACACAACAAGGTGACCTGATCATGTTTGCTGAAACAATTTCTTGAGAGCTGTGCTTCTAGAAAAGTAAGTCCCAAGTGCATTGCTCTTCCTACATGGCTCAACCAGGACAAGTTCCTTTCCTCTACTGTCACTATGAGGAACAACAATGAGTTGAGTTGGTGTGGCAACACTTGCAGTGGTGTTGGCTCCATTGCCAACCACCACACCACTACCTTGCTTTTGAATGTACTCCCATTTGTCTTGGAAAAGATAGAAAAACCCCATGAAAGATAATTGTGCTGTGAAAATTATGGTCCAAAGGCTTATACTCTTTGATGTCTTCTCATGGTAGGCTTTCAAGCCTGTGTAGGTGTTGATAATTCCTGCCAAACATAATGTTGTTCCAAATAACCAATGGAAGAAGTACCAAACACTTCTCCCCTTTACTCCCCTACATTAAAAAATTCGAATTTTAAAATCCGTCACTTTTAAGATGCTTTCATTTTGAGCTATTTAAAATCGAATTCAAACTAGGTCAAATTAATATTCGGTGAGATCTGGATAAAAAAAATCAATTAAAAAATTTAAATAGTAATAAGAGTAAACATGAAAATTTGATTTTTGCTCGTTGTTGTTAATATGAGACAGACATTTCTAATTTTCTTGTGAGCTCCGATATAAGACTGGATCTTACTTTTGTTTACTACCATGTTGACACTCAAACTTTGTCAAATAAACTTATTGGAACATTGAAAATGCTAGTGCAATATAAGGATTGGAGGGGAAGATGAAATCAAATTTTCATGTTTACCCCTACTTTTTGAGCTTTTTAATTTCTTTTTTTATATTGATTTTTCATCTAAAAGTAACAAAATATTAATGAAAATTATCAAAACTGTCACTTCGAGAATAACGAAAAGACAAAAAATAATCATGACAATAATTGATTAACTAAATCTATATTTGAGATATATCTTAGAGACCAAAGATGTCATTTTTTCTTACATTAAATTACATACAACAAATTTTTTTACTCATAACTTAAGATGGGTGTCTGACCTCAACCAACGAGTTGAGTGTCATTGTGTTTAGGTATTAGTTAATTGTGAAAAAAATAAGTGAATTATAGTTACCTCTTAGGGCGACGAAATCCCATGACGAGTTGCACATAAATGGCTACATAAAGTGCTAAACCTATTCTTTGGTGATTGTTGTTGAATGTGTTGTCAAAGCTTTTGATGGATAATACTGCTCCAGCAGTAGCTACTAGCACTGAAACCACCTTTTTTTCCATTCACCAAACCAGCCAATCCAATAAATAGAAGAAAAAAAATCAACTAAATTTAGAACAAAAAAAAACATTAAAAAAATAACTTTTTGAATAATTGGATGGTTAGACTGTAGTTGTCTTTAATTTATTGTTGCCTTATGCAATTGTAACTAATCATGGTCAAATTTAGCTTTCTATTTTGGATAATATTATATGCACCAAAATTTATTATTAGTTTTTCTTATTTTTCATTTATGTGACTTTATTAATTAGTGATAGATTCACCTACTAGGTAACCTAGGTTAATTTGACTCCTTGTGGTTCTTTGCCAACAAAAGTTACCAGACGGGTTCTACCTAGAACACACTGTTGAGTAATGAGTACAAACTTTTCTATAAATCAAATCTAGTAGACGAATATTAATTTAATAAAGGGAAGGTTGCACTTTAATTTCATGCACAAGTTATTGAAAAATAACACTTTTCGTCATTCAATTATACATGCATGTTATCACTTTTTATCGTCAATTATATGTGATTTTTTTTTAATCCTTGAGTTTAATTAGGATTGGGCTAAAAAAAACTACAACTAAAGGACGAAAAAAGTTATATCGTAAATAATTAATAATTAATGGATGAAAGACGATGATGATAAAATTAATTAAGGAAAATTGTTATTGAGAGCATAAAAAGTCCTTTTTACTTTTAATAAATATAAAAGTTACGTTGTAATACTTACATGCATCACATCATTTGATAAAACATTTAGTTAAGGAATTCAACCAAGTTGCATTTCTCTTTTTGTGATATCCCACCTAACTATGGTCTCACATAAAGGAGTTCAAAACTTTATACTATATCTCCAAGTCATTATGATAGTAAGCTATAATTATGCATAAAAAGATTGAGCTCATGATGATTACATGTGATTATTCAAAGTCATCATTTCATTACAAAATTAGCTTCTTTTCCCTTTGTTCTATAGAATTTAGGAAGAATGCTACAAGCCTCAAATTGTTAATTTTCCATAAATTCATCCATTCACTACTATTTAATTAAAAAATTCATGCCATTTATATAAAATCTAATCTAAAGCAATTTATTTGTGACACGTTACATTATATTATTCAAGAAATAAAACATTCTCATGCTTAAAAATCAAGTCCTGGAAAAGATTGATTAACAAGCATAATTTTAGAGAATTGCTAATTGGGTCCTTGCTGATTTACACCGGTTATAACTCAAAATATTTTTTGAGTTGTATTCAGTATTATGAACTATCATTTAGTGCGAATCAGCATGATGACAGATTGCTACCTTGGACTTTCCTATATTATTTAGTATATTGTGAACTATATATATGGTGTAATTAAATCAACATGACTGCCGATTGATACCTTAAATTTTCCTATATTATTTTTAAAGAAAAATATGTATTAACAAAAAAAAAAAGAAAAAAAAAAAGTTACCTGTAGAATGGCATGAATATAGAAGAGGAGTTTGAGTCTTGTTTGGTTACATTCCTCCATCCTAGATAGTCTAATAGTAAGTATTCCAGCAGGCATCAAGAACCCCATTGAAGCCCACAACATAATCCCATGAACTTCAATATCAAATGTCTTCTCAGAATCCACCTGCACAACATAATAATAATTCACTGCAATTTCAGCATTTAAATTAAAACTTCATTCAAATCCAATAATTCCTAAAACCCACAAATGAACTTCATGTAAAGATATAGAAAACTGTATTATTAATGAATAATCAGCAGACTATAAATAGTGTACAAAGGAGGAGAAGTAGCAGGAAGTCACAACAAAAGCTAATCTACAGGAATACATTTAGAACATATAAATGAATATAAAAAGTGTCAACCACATATAGGCTTAACACTTCACTGTTCCCAAATTTTGAGACTCTCAGGGAGCTAGCTAGGGTGGATTGATGTACCTTGTTTACATGTTGTTTGATGCTGATTAATTGGCTGTTTTCTTGAAATTCTTGTGATGATAAGCAGGAAGTGAAAGATGGGAGAAGAAGTAGAGTGAAGAATCCAGCTGCAGTGTCAAAAACCAACAGTTTTTGAAGATAATGCATTCTTCAGATCAGTCTCCAATGTTACTAATTAAGCTGCAGATAGATTGAATTCCCAGAAATCTGCAAAAGCTGAGATGACAGACTCTCTGATTTGTATGAGATGAAGTGTGGATGGGTTGAATGGATTTGAAGGGGGTGGAGAACCCAACCACCAAAGCTTTTCTTTCTTTGTTGAGTGAGATTTGAACCTAAAACCATGAATCACTATGTCTCCAAAGGTTTTAGACTTTATGAATGACAATAAAAATTCGCAGTCACGGTCCGAGAGTGTGTACTAGGTAAATTCGACTACAATGAGGCAAACCAGCTGAGCTTAGGCTATCCATAGATGATTGGTTCAAACCAAGAAGATTAATAAACTGTTTCCACAATAGTTAAACTTGTAACATTGTGATTATCAAGCTACCAGTGATCTAATTAACTTGATTGAGTTGCCCTTTATGATATTTTTTTTTTTCAGCCCTTTGGATGGGCAATTGACTTTTTAAATGTAGGTGGTAATCATGGCATTTGTCTAGACTAGGCAAAAAGTAATTTGCAATAGCATATGATATTCAAGAAATTCCTTTTTGTATGAAGAAGCCTGCTTTGTGATGATTTATGGGAAGAGCTTGTTAGCTACTGTTTCAACACATGTACCATTGGCCTGGCCTCTCCTTGTGTTTTGACAATACTAAAGAAGAACAACAACAATGGTTATTATATTAATAAAATTAGAATTAAATGACACTATTAATAGAAATATTAATCAACATATTATAAACTATAGAATAAGTTTAGAAATAATAAAACAAAAAGAGGCAGAAATATTACAAAGAGATGCTCATATTTAGATAACATACATACATATATAGATTTACATTTTATATCTCATTTTTGCGTGTACGTCTCAAGTTAGTCAATGATAATTGGCTCAAGTTGATTCATGTATGAAGAGATTAAAATGAAACTTTGATAGCAACAAAAAATATTTGTGAAATTTATTGGACTGTCCCTCGACAAAAATATTCGAGTTTGAAGAATTTGGTTCAACCTTCTGAAATTTGGTATTGTTAAGAGACATTATAAGCACCATAATATAATTGTCCATTAATTATAATTGCAGCTAAAAAGCTGCTAATAAATCTTAATATCCAATTGGTAACGATACATCTAAACTTCACACTCGAGTCAATAGAAGGCTAGATATTTAAAGGGTCTTGGCCATTACATTGTTGTTGGTAAAAATAATAATCTCTCGCTGACTTGTCTCAAGTGTGCTCATACTCTTACACTTTGGCGCGATAGAACGGTGGAGAGATAAATTACAGTAGCTCAACAGCTTCTTATGTTGAAGGACCAGTGTCAGATACTCTCAAGGAGCCCACAACATTAATTGCAACTCCCACATTGCGATTACCAGATTTCGACTTTGTGCCATTACCTACAATCTACCACATAAATACCAAGGACTAGACATAATTTCATACCCATGATGGAAGTGGTTTTATAATAACCAAAAACCAATCAATAATAAAAGTACTTGACTACCCAAAAAAAAAAAAACATTTTAGAAATAAAGATAAGTACATATTAAAGTAACAAAAAAAGACCATTTACAATAATTAATGACATTTTTTTGGAAAATTATTGTTGTTGTCACAATTTAAAAATATATATATATTTTTAAAGGTAATGTGATATTGTGACCACGTTAAGTTGCTATATATGTAGGGCAGCATCTACAATGATAGTGGAGTTGAAGTTTGGACATTTCAGGCTTTGTCTTCGCATTAAAATAAAAGTGATCATAATTAAAGCACAACACAACTTTGAAAGTCATCACTACTCACTATCACAACGAAATTAGAGGGCTCTTGTATTGTATAACCCAATTCAATTCAAGTCTATAGACCATAGTATTCTGTAATGTTGAAACCTATCTTTGAGTGACTTGATATTGAGTTGGGGTACTTGGTTCAAGTTATATAACATAATCCAGGGGATGTAACATTCCAAACATTACATCCCTATTTTTTATTCATATTATCTTACTTTTCAAGAGAATATAACATTCTCCAAATAATGAAACATACCATTCACATAGGATTTTGAAGGGAATATGATTCCCTTACAACTTTTTTAAGTTATCTAAGATTACCATGGATATTTATAAACTTTGACATTTAATTTCTAATTATTACAAACCTAGCCCCACATGCTCAAATCCAAATTCCTCGAAGTCTTTCAATCTAAACTTACATTAAGCTTTAAAAATTTATTTACCATCAACGCTAGAGATCATATAGATTCAATGATTTAGAGCAAGTGCAATAATTCAAATTTTTTTGTTTTTTTGTTTGTTTTTTTTAGTTCTAACAAGGAGATAGAGAAGGGGAAAAAAAAAGTAGTCAGTTGGAGGCCACCTTGACGCACTCGTTGGCGCTACTAGTGTGCAAGACATGCACCAACTAGCTATGTTTTTTCTTCTTTTTCTTTTTCTCTCTCTCTTTTTTTTTTTTTTTTAATAATATCTAGTAGAGCCTACAAAAAACTCCTCTATTGCAATAACTCTCACCTTCTTTGTCCTACTTCCTCGATATCTCTGCCACCTTGCAAAAATTTGACAAAAATTGAACAAAAAATTACTCTTAAAGGTGCTCTTAGATTTATCTTCTTATGAGTTATATCTTTTCGATTTTAAGTGCGATTCCGAGCAAGATCATTCGAGCAATGGATGCATGTTCAATCTTTGATACAATGATGGAGCTTGGAGAATTGCTCTAGCAAGATCAAACCACATCAAAAGCAAGCTTTTTTTGCAAGTCATTTTGCTGTGTTGTGTTGGTTTGAAGTAGAATGAAGAACAGCTAGTATAGCCAGCCAGGCCAGGGCATGTTAAGAATGTAATCATGTTAGCATTTCCTGAGCTGAGGCTGGACAAACAATGTTGTACTGTCTTTATTCTGGTCCACTTGCAATTATAAAATATAAATTAAATCGTCTTTAATTTCCTCAGCTCAAAGCTAATGATGATAGTTTCCTCCCCCTTGCGCTCTCATGCATTTGATCAGATCTTAGATGCAATGGAGCCCCATATGCTTTCAACTTTTCCACTCTCTTTTGTCTTTGTGCCAACATTCTTTCCACTTTTCCTCACTGTATTTGGCACATATCAAAGGTCAATCACATGTTAAATTTGTGGAGATATACTCACTCCAAAATTATTTATTTAACTCGATAGGTCATATGGCCTTTCCGTCATTTTGATTGATGTTTAATAAAGCGTTTTGAGTTTTTTTTTTCAACCTTTATTTTCCCCCAATAGTAAATGGGTTTTCATGAAAAGTATGATAAAAGAGGGATATACAAAAGATGCAAACTTTTGACTATTTGGTTTGTGAAAAAAATATTTGAAGAGAAAGAGAATTAAAATTTGAGTTAATTTCATTTTTGTCCTAAATTTATAGGTGGCATTCCACTTTTAGTCCTCTTTTATCAAAACATCCACATTTTGTCCTAGTATTATTGTGGCATGACCATTTTTGGTCCTCCGTCAACAAAATTGTTGAAATGTCGTTAAATACAATGTTTTTTCAATCATTTTTATACAAAGTAAGTTGACCCTACAATATTGTTATGTTTATTTTTTTGAAAAAATCTGTAATTGAAGACCGAAATGCCTTTGTATTTAACGATGTTTCAACAATTTTGTTAATGGAGGACAAAAAATGGTCATGCCACAATAATACTAGGACCAAATGTGGATGTTTTGATAAAAGGGGACTAAAAGTGGAATGTCACCTATAAATCTAGAACCAAAAATGGAATTAACTCATTAAAATTTCATTGAAAATGCCAAAGACCTCTTGTGGTCTAGTGGCACCCGGTGCACTTCCACGGGAGAGGAGGTGAGTTTGAGTTTCAGTGGGGGTGAAAATTATTAGAAAATATTGACTGTTTGTGCTCCATTTTGTTGAGAAAGTAGCTATGAAACAACACCCCTTTTGGTTCGCGAAAATTACTAGAAAATATTGACTCTTTGTGCTCCATTTTGTTGAGAAAGTAGCTATGAAACAACACCCCTTTTGGTTCGCGAAAATTACTAGAAATATTGATCTGTTGTTTGGTTGGGGTTAAATGGTAAGAATAATGAGCATAAAGATTAAAATACCACTACACAATGAACCAAACAGGTGGAAATTTCATTTTCTTCAAATTTAAGAAAAATTTTTTCTTTGAAAAACTTTTTCTATCCAACCAAACATGCTCTTATTGTTACTATTTAAGAACGGTCACAATTTACCCTTATTTCTCAGCAATCCTAGTTGATCAAAGTTGCATTAATAATGGAATGTCATCTCATAATTTTATTTCTCCCAAGTGCAACGAAGCAACCATTTGACATTCATTACAGTATAATTCTTTTTTAAGATTAAGGCTCAAAATAGTCATTGAACTACACACAAAATATAATTAACTTTCTAAACAATCTAAAATCTTACAATTAAATCAAAATTGATATGTCACTCCTAATTTTTGTTAATGTAACAATTATTCGATTAAAAAAATTATTTTAAATTTATCTTAATAATTATAAAAAAGTAAAATTTTAAAAAGAGAAAAAACAACCACCCTCCTTGAACCGAGAGTGTATGTCAATTTTGATTTAATTGCATAATTTTAACTTATAGAACAAATTATTTTTTTTTTGAAAACAACTTATAGAACAAATTAATTACATTTTATTGAGTTGAATTACTCAATTCATTTTCGTGTGTAGTTCAATGACTATTTTAATCATTATTCCTTTAAAAAAATCATTTGTGTAATGAATTTTAGTAATTTATATTTTTATGTTTCCAACCATTAAGTCGTGAAGTTGGAGTGCGACTTAGGAGAGAAGAAAAAGTGAGGTAAAACTTCATTACTAACCATAGTCAACAAGTTCAAGTGTGAAGGCTAAATTGTGAAAAAAAAATAAAAATCATAAAAGCAATCCTAAGGTTGCAGTATTTTCAAATTGCACTCTATGAGAATGAAGAACTACATGACAGCTATGCTTACTTCTGGTGAGCAGTCAAATTGTGTCTGTTCAAGATTTTATTTACCAAACTTATACACACAGAGTGATGCATAGAATTCAAAACAAATTTTGGGTTAGCTGGTAAGAATCAACAATTGGAATATTTCGCCCACACGGATAGTTCAGTTGGTTTTTAGTTGACAAATTATACGCAAAGATGCAGGATCCAGTCCTGACAACCACAGTGTAGGAGTTTCACCTTCTTGTGAGGGTGGCTCCTTGTGGACACCGGGCACTCTCCTAGGGAAAAATTAGCTTTTCCATACCAAGCCGTGGGCTCCGACCAAGAATAGGCTCTTCCCTATCTCAATAGGCGAGGTCAGGCCTCGTATTGCCCCTAGGCTGTTAGTCATTTTGGCCAAGGTTTTAACTTCGGGCCAAAAGACTCTTCCATTCGGCGATAGGTGAGGTCGGGGCTCGTATCGTCCTTAGGGTCCTCTTACCTAATGAGCCGTTGAGTCACCGTGATTTATCCCTTCAGAATCCTATAAAGACCCTTGGGACGATAGATCTCGTCTTATGTGGGCAAGTAATTGGAATATCTCTTCATTTATTGATTAATGCAATAAGATCATGCTGATTGCCATACAACTTAAGCATCATCTGCTATACAGTTATTAAAAGATCCATTCAAAGACAAAACAAGAGAATTTAACTCTCACCAGTGCCTCCTAGGTTTCTATCATAATGCAACAGAAATCAGTTGCCACCAACAATAACAGCTCTTGGAGTGTATGAATAATCTGTGTAAACAAGGATTTACAAAATGGTTAGCTGGGGAAATCATGATAACAACCAATTAATGAGATAAACCATTGAAAAAAGCCCAGGGAAACATAACAGTGGCCAATGAAGAGGGGTAGAATACTGGACCATCAATGTATGTGAAGTTCAGAGAGAAACAGGGCCAAAAACCCTTATTCCCATCCTGGAAAACAATTTTAGCTTATCATGATTTGAAATGATTCTTTGTTACTAGATGTTTTGCCTTGTTGATTTGGAAAACGAAAATCGTTTCTAAAGAGGATTCTCATTTATCATAGGTTTCTCAAAAGGGCTTTACAAAATCATATCCATCAACCTAACAAAATGAAATGAAAAATGTGATTGATCATCATTGTTTTTGCATTGCAATATGCTGTTGAATTGAGGTAAAGGCTGATTTCTTATCTCCATAACTATTCAAAAAAGCACAAAATTCTGCAGCTAAAAAATTGGAGAAAGTACTAAACAGTTTATCCAATTCTCATCCCAATAAAAATCAACAAAACAAAAAATCTTATGACACAATTACAGATTCAAAAAAAATCTGAATCCAAAGACATCAATAATGAGAGATTAGGAACGCGGACCTTAACGGTTCCATGGAGAACCAGAAATCTGCTTCAGATATTTGATTTGGTATCCTGTTTGTACAGGACGGAATTCCACGAGGGATTCCGAGGAATAAAAGTATCGGAGATATAAGAGCAGGATGGGATAACGGAGAGCGAGTGTGCCTTGGCGTGAGAAAAAGCCGATTCCGAGAGAAGAGCGGCGAGGCCGAGGCCGCGCTTGCTGGGCGGAACGTAGGTGTGGAGGATGTCCATGGTTGTGCCGCCGTGTTTCAGCTCGTACTCCAAATACGCTTTCTTGTCATCTGTCTCGAACCTTTGCGATCTCTCGTTCCATATAATCTTTGGTGCTTCCGGCGCTCTTCCTCCTCCTCCTCCATTTCCGCCGCCGCTAGCCGCCGCCGCCATCACTCGAACCCCTTGACAGAATCGATCACCTCTGAACCGACGTCGTATTGAAAGTTCTTAGATTGAAATTGCCGACAAGTGGAAGATTTGATCGGCCATATTTTCTTTTTGAACTATCGTGAGTTGACTTTGACTGTGTTGACCTTTATTTTTAATTGTATTTTTTCAAATTAAGGATTTTCAAATGAGTTAATTCTATTTTTTGTCCTAGATTTATAAGTGGCAATCCACTTTAATTCTCTTTTTTATTAAAATATCTACTTTTGGTCATACTATTATTATGACAAGACCATTTTTTGTCCTTTATCAACAAAATAGTTAAAATATCGTTAAATACAATGACATTTCGCTGTTCAATCATGGATTTTTTTTTTTAAATACATAAAAAATATAGCGATTCGACATACTTTGTATAAAAAAGATTGAAATATCTTTGTATTTGATGATATTTCGACAATTTTGTTGATGGAGGACTAAAAATGGTCATACCGCAATTATACTAGGACCAAATGAGGATGTTTTAATAAAAAAAGACTAAAAGTGGATTGTCACCTAATCTATGACAAAAAAAATGGAATTAACTCATTTTCAAATTTATATTACAACCAAGTTTTTATGACAATTCACATTTACATACTAATACAAGATTCAGTATCTTTATTTACAAAAGACAAAATTCTCTCACCTCTAGAGATTAATATGATAGTGGAGTTATATGGATGAGTAAATCACGAAAACTCATTAATTAGGTGAGAGAATTCGTGCATGAACTCGATCTTGTGGTCATGCTCACAATCTACTATCTAAGAATTAATTGAGTTGCTAATAAACTTTATATGACAAATAATTAGGCCTTGAACTTTTAAAAATGTAATTAAACCATGTAATTCCTTAAAATGAGTCAAATAAGTTAAATTTATGGATCATTCTACTCGCCCTTTTTTGCACTGTCTATCACCTTTAGCCCACAGAAATGTGGTGATTCATGGTGAAAGCCATTTGTTTGCCCTGCTTTAATTATCCTTATTACGAAATAGGTGTTTTGAATTATGTTTGCCTTGTACCCCTCTCACTGAGGGTTTTTGTCCAAAAAATAAAAAAATTAAAAAAAAAATATGTTGTCTTCTTTTCAGATCGAGTATGCCCCATGTATTTCTACATAGTTGCACACAGAAATGTACACGGCTGCGCATAGAAGAACCACGTGCTTCTCGTACTACACCATTAAAAAAATAAAAATCCTAGCAATTAAAAAACACATAAAAAATCCTAGCTATATATCCATAAATCAAAGATCAGTAAATAAATCCTACATTACCCTCAAAACATATCCCTAAAGCCATGCACAATATCTTAAAATAATACTCCGTATTAAATAAAGTTTAAATGCACACCCAAGTTACCAAACAACTCCTAATTAAAAAAAAAAAAGGATTTAAATAAAAAACACAAAATCCTAGCCATTTATTATTCAAAGATCAATGGATATGACTTATGCATGCCGACTCATGAAAATGGGTAAACTAACTTGATCAATGGGCCTATAATATGTACAAATACACCAAAAAACACAACATTAAGTACGCATCACAAAAAACGCACCATTACGTATGCATAAACGCACCATACATTGTTCGAAAATGCACAATTAGATATTGGGAGGTATGGTGCATTTTTTGAGTGTGTTGTGCGTTTTGTGGTGAATTTGAACATTTTATTGTTGTGCATTTTGTTAACACTATTGGTGCCTTTTTTAAGCGACCGCACTTTAAGGCGCTGCTATACGTACATTTGAGCTGATATATATATATATATATGTGTGTGTGTGTACACACACACATAAGAAGGTGGGGAGGGGTGAGGGGAACAACTGCCCTCATTGTAAATCCATCCACGTTTACAACTCCAAATAATCACATAACAATTAAATCACACGCATATAATAAATCTTGAATCATTATTTATCCAGTAATTAATTGTCGCCAAATTCATCGCAATCTTTCCTGTATAATGCACAGTTCCAAGCCTTTTTACAAAGCACTTTAGGATCCTCAGAACCGAGATCAAAATTACCTTTAATTATAAGAGCAATGCAGCTTTCTACTTATAGGTATATTATTAATCTCTTCTTGAGGGGAAGGTATAGGTGTAGCTAATGCTAATGCTAATGAAGAGAAAATAGTAATTAGTAAGAATACCACGATAAAGTGCTTATTATGACTCTTCATTCTTATAATTGATGAATAATTTTTCCAGGCCGGAGTAGAAACTGAGGACTGATTGTTTGACTCGGGATTTATCCCTTCCAACGCCCTTTATTAAGAGTAATGTGGGCCTAAAATTAGTCTAAGGTAAGTTAGAAAATTTAATGTGTAAATTTTTTTCTTTCTTCTGTGGTGTGTGTATATAGACTTGACATATATATACACACATAATTAATTGAATTGATTAAAAAATATTAAGTAACAGAAGGATAGTAATTAATTAATTGCATTTAAAATAACCATCATTAAATTTCAGCTCTCTCAAAAACTATAACGGATTCATTATTAATATTCCATTTGGCAGAAATTAATGAAAAGTTAGATTAAAGACTGAAGCCATTTTTTCAAAAAAAAAAAAAAAAAGACTGAAACCATTAAGTTCAGTGATTAGTGTATCCAACAATAATATGTATTAATTATTATAAAATAATATCTAGTATAGTTTCCTATTAATTATTTTTAAATTTAGGTGATCGCAATTTTGCTGAACTAAATCTAAACTCACAGGACCCTGCCCCTAGAGCCAGGTAAATCATGCGTCGCGCATTTAGCCCACTATCTTGCGCACGAGGGATCTAATCCAAACTTTTCATCACCCTTAGGCCTTAGCTTTTTACATACATGTTTCTAGTAGGATTTGAACCCCACATTGTCACCTCCCGTTATGATCTTTTAATTTTTATATTTGATATTTTAAAACATTTTAATTATATTAATTGTGGTATATATATATATATATATCCTGGATGTTAATTTGTTGTGTAGATGATTTTGAAGGTGAATATTAATTTATGAAATTGTATTTTGATGAGTTTATGAAATCATATTTTATAATTCAAAAATTATTATTATTTATTTAAAATTATAATTATAAAGTTGAAATTATTAATTATAGAAAAGTAAATAAAATAATAGATCATGTGTAGTAGTTTGGATGAGTAGGGCCCACCAAAAAAAAAAAAAAGAAATGGAGAAGGATTGGAGAGAAAGTAGAAGAAGAGATTTTTTTTTTTTTTTTTTTTTGAGAATAGTAGAAGAAGAGATTATAAAGTGAGAAAATGGAAGAACCATTGTTGATTCAACTAGTCTCCTAGAATCAATATTTGCTAATGTCAACACAACATCATTCCCTAGCAACATCGCTAATAAGTTGATTGAAGCATTAGGGCATCATTTATATCATGCATAGTATTATGGACCCTGGATCAAAACGATGAGTTACAAAATTCATACTCGTAAGGTACAAAATTTTATAACACAAGACACATACACATGTTATATATTTACTTATTTTTCAAATATGATTTAGGTACACAATTTGCGTGCATAGGTAGAGAATTTACAATACAAGATACAAAAATTCATAACATAAGACACAATTACTAATTTGTTTCAGGTATAGAATTCATATTAAAGGTACAGAATTTCATGACACAAAACACAAAAACTCACAATATGAGACACATACACATGCATCAGGGTCCATAATGCACTATGAACCCTGATCCATGATATAAGGATTGATCCACAATGGCGCTCTCATTATCTCTCTAATTTGTGAGCCCAAACTCTTCCACATCATCATATAATCTTGGCTATGTTTGGCAAACATAGCTGAAAGCTGAAAAGTAGCTGAAAACTGAAAAGCTATAAGCTCGAAGTTGAAATCTGAAGAGCTGTTAAGCTAGCTGTTATGCTTAAAAGTGTTTGGTAAAATTAGCTTTTTGATAAGTTGATAAATGTAAAAAGACTAAAAAGGACATATACATACAATTTAAATAGTTTAAATTTAAATAGGTTTGTTTATATATTTAAAAATAAAATAGTGAAATCAATATATTTTAATAAAATATAAAGTAAGAGCATATATTTGAAAACATATAAAGTAAAACAAAATGTTTATAATTCATAAGATTAATTCATACAAAAATCAATGTTCAAACAAAAATGTCAAATTAAAATTACAACTAAACATATTGAAGAAAAAAAGTCAAAAAGGTTTAACCAAAAAAGTTTAATTGGGAAGTGTAAATGATGTCATTTCTTTAAAATAATAAGGTTAAAGATGGAAAAAAAAGTTAGGAAGCTACTAGCTTATTTTGAAACGCTACCTTAGGTAGCGTTAAAAAATAAGCTCTTATTTTAAGCTACTGGCTTATTTTAGGAATATTACCAAACAGAGCTTATAGCTTATTAATACCTTAAAATAAGCTATAAGCTCCTAAATAAGTTCTGCCAAGGCTATGTTTGGCAAACCTAACTGAAAAAGTAGTTGAAAGCTGAAAAGTAGCTGAAAACTGAAAAGTTATAAGTTCGAAGCTGAAATATAAAGAGCTGTTAAGATAGTTGTAATGCTTAAAAGTGTTTGGTAAAATTAGCTTTTTGATAAACTGATAAATGTAAAAAGACTAAAAAGGACATCTTCATACAATTTAAATAGTTTTAAATTTAAATAGGTTTGTTTTTATATTGAAATATAAAATAGTGAAATCAATATATTTTAATAAAATATAAAGTACGAACATATATTTTAAAACATGTAAAGTAAAACAAAATGTGTATAATTCATAAGATTAGTTCATACAAAAATCAATGTTCAAACACAAATGTCAAATTAAAATTACAACCAAACATATTGAAGAGAAAAAACCAAAAAGGTTTAGCCAAAAAGGTTTTAATTGGGAAGGGTAAATGATGTCATTTCTTTAAAATAATAAGGTTAAAGATGAAAAAAAAAGTTAGGAAGCTACTAGCTTATTTTGAAACGCTACCTTAGCTAGCGTTCAAAAATAAGCTCTTATTTTAAGCTACTAGCTTATTTTAGGAACATTACCAAACAGAGATTATAGCTTATTAGTAGCTTAAAATAAGCTATAAGCTCTACCAAACAGAGCCCAAATAGAGTCCTCCTCTTTTATTTTTTTCTCCAATCCTTTTCTCCATTTTTTATGTACCCTATTTCTCACATACACATTATATATTTATTTATTTACTTTTCTATAATTAATAATTTTAACTTTATAATTATAATTTCAATTTTAAATAAAAATAAATTTAAATAACAAAATAAAAAATTTGAAATTAAATTTTAAATACTATATATACCAAAACATTAATAAAATTTAAAATTTTAAAAATAAAATAAAAAAAGTTTTTTTTTGTAAATGCAAACGTAATCTCTTCTTTAAAAAAATGCAAGCATAATGTCGCTAAACGTGCATACTTCAGATGAAATAAGCTTGTGAGCAATAGACTTGACAATGCGTGTATATATACATGTACATTAATTGGTTGATGACATGATAAGACTAAACATGAACACAATAGCTAAAGACCTTGTGGTCTAGTGGCACCCGGTTTACATTCCGGAGTGAGTTCGAGCCTCAGTGCATGCGATTGTTGACTCTTTGTGTAGGTTAATGGGTTAAATTAAAATTCTTAACATAAACATGAACACGATTTGTAAACAGCATGCCGATTTTAGGTCGTGTGACACGATACGACACGAAACCCATTTAAATCCCTAAACCTATTAATATCGTTTTAAAAAACTAAAATTTGAAGTAAAGTTATATAAAAAAAAAAAAAGAAAACATAAATTCAATCCATCAAACAAACTAAAAAAAATTCAATTCATAACATTCCTAAAATGATAAAATAACATCCAAAAATTATAATTAAAAAAGTCCATATTATTTTTTAAGAATAAAATTGAATACAATAAAAATTCAAATTTCAAATGGTTGAACATCAATAACTGGTGTAGGGTTTTGGTTTGATGTAGTAAATTCATCGATATCCTTAGTCATATTCATGATATGTACTGTAATCTCATTCAATTCGGTTTGTCTCCTGCCTAGAAAGCACGTACGATGCAAGGCTGGTAGCATGCACCCCACACACGTACTCATCATTCATTTTCTTTTATGCATATAATTTATATGCATTAACTAAATCCCCATCCAAGTCTTTAGTTTAAAAAAAAAAAAAAAGTTTTTAGCGGGTTATAAACATGTTTGTCTAAATGGGTTAACACGATAATATTAACGGGTTAAACGAGTTCTTAATAGGTTTAATAAGTTTGAAATAACTTCGTGGATCTTGAATGCAATAATTTAGGGATTATTTGACGTTTTTATAGGTTTTAGTCCATATTAGATAAACTAAAAGCCAAACAAGAAATAAAAACGCAAGTAAAGAAAGAGAACCAGGACACAGGAATTGATCACGCAGTTCGGAGCTATGACTCCTACATCTGCGGGGCTACTCAGCTTTTGCCCAATCCACTAGATGCACCAAGGTTTACACAAGTTGGAATACAACCCAAACGTAGAAAGGTTCACTACCAACACACAACCTTCAACATCTACTTTTGAATTGACAAAACTGCAAGCCAAGAATTCTTCAATTCTTCATCTCGACTCAGCAACAACGACAGCTTCAAAGACAGTGATAAAACTTCATTAAATCTTCAAATGATCTTCTTAATATTCACGTGTGAAAGCTCTCAACTTGTATTATGTAGGAAGGTGAATGTTAGAGCTTCAAGTGCCTTCCTTTATATAGTGTAGCATCCTTTAACAACCTTCACAATTTTAGATCTGAAAATCTCCTTGAATAAAAGAGAGCCACAACCCTTAAATTTCTGTTAGCCACACAATTTGAATTGGTGGACTAATTCCTTGCTGTGTGAGACAGCATCCGCTGGCACAGCTTCACTATCAGCACTGGTGGACATACTGACTTACGGTCCAAAAACTAATAAAACCTAGATATAGGCTAAGTGTATTTTTGACAAATAATGTAGCCAATAACATAAGGACCGTGTATCATTTGTACACTTACAATCTCCCCCTTTGGCAATTATTTGACAAAAATCACCTTCAAACAAACTTAGGCATTTCTTACAAAAAAAAAAACGTAAAACATTTTATTTAGCATGCCATAAGTTAGTTTGGTAACAAGAAAGACTACCAAAAGGATAAAAACATAGCACGAAAAAGATTAGAGAAAAATACCAAAGCAAGATAGTCCAAGAGACGAACCAAGATACTTCATCCAAACAACATACTTAATCAACCATCAAAAAGAGATAATACTCATTCATCATCATGCATCATCATATAAAGCCATTGTCCAACCATTCAACCATTTCATCAAAAACACATAAAGTTATCCATAGACCCGCAAAAATAGTGGATTGTCATGCATCAAAAACAGTGGATTTTCTCCCCCTCACTTTATTCACTCCCCCTTTTTGTCAAAGAATTGACAAAGGGTAACCACCTAATCAGAATCAAACTCATCTTCATCATCACCCGAGCCTGATACTTCGTGAGCAGGACCTTGGTCTTGAGCAGCTTGACGTGAGGCTTGAAGTAGCTCCAACCGGGTGAGTTCCCGCATATCAGCAAGATGAGACTTCTCAAGATCAGCAGCAGCAGTTTGGAGAGAGGCAATAGCATTCTTGATATACATAAGTGTGGATTGGGACGCTTGAACACGAGCTTGTAGCATAGGAATGGCAGTTGTGTCAAGCGCTGAAGTAGCCCTTGGAAGAGGAACAGAGGATGAGCCAGAATGTGCAGCAGCACGGACTGGACTGAGTACTGGAACAGGGACTGTTATAAGCTGAGGACGATCATCATGGTGATTTTTCAAGCAAAGCCGTGAATCAACAGTGTATTGGCTTGGAATTTCCAACAACGGCTCATTCTTGTACGTAGTAAAACCTTGAGCTTTGAGAATTCCAAAGATTAGATTTGGAAAGGGAAGAAGAATCTTTGACTCCTTCTTCTTAAGAACAAAATCCATAAATCCATGATGTGGCCGTAGATTATTTCACCAAGATCAAACTTAACCATGTGACGAACTTTGTAGAGCAAGAGAGCCATCTTTGCCGAAACAGAACTTTTGGAGACGGTAGGCAGCTAGTTGCTCATGGCTAGACGAAACAGAACAGAATATACGGCAGTCAGCTGTTGAGAAGATAAATTCCCTTTAGGCCAGGCAGTGAGCTTATTGTGGGTCAAAGCAGCAGCTAGAGTGTCTAAGCCTGGATTACACCTGTCAGATAGAGCAGCCCGATTGTAGAACTTGTTGATGATTTCTAGACTGAAATCATACCACTTGCCACGAACATATGCCTTGTGAAACAAAGTAGACTCTTGAGACGTGGAATCAGCAGACAGATTGGAGTAGAACTCAGCAGTCAACCATTCAGAACAAGGACCCACATTCTGAACCGTTTGAAGCAAATCTTGATCTTTCAACAAAGGAATGATATTGCAGTGGCGCATAATATCATCGACATCAATCTCCTTCTGAAGCAACACACCACGAGAGCTATGAGTAGTCCACTCTCTAATCAAGGATGAATCACGCAAGATCGGCTTGAACTTCTCAATCTTGATGCTTGCGGGTGGTGAGGCAGGGTCGATGATAGGGCTAACAGAGGCAGCAGCATCAGCAGATCCAAAGGCAGACTTGGACCGAGTCATTCTTGGAGTTGGAGTGGTCATAGGCTTTTTCCCTTTCCTTTTTTCACCAACAATGATCACATCACTTGTATCATCTAGCTTCCTTTTTCCAGAAACTTTCTTTTTAGCTTTTTGAGAAGATTGTTCAAGAGGGACTTGTATAAGAGGCACAGACACAGGCATAGCAGAGCAAGGTACAAGCAATTTTGATATTAAATCAGATAGTAATTCGGTAGTGCTGGCAGATAAAGGAACTAAACCAGATGAAGCTGGAACAGTGACTGACTCAGACACAGGCAAAGAACATGTAGAAATAGTGACCGGAACTGAATCATCAGATTTTGAGACAGGAAATGCAGCAGGCAAGTCAACATATAATGCAATATCACGTATATTAAACGTAGAAGCATAAAGAATTGTGACTTGCTCAGGCCTAGACCTTCCTAAAACAGAGTCAGAAGCAGAGCCAGAGACAGAGCATACTGGAACAGAGACAGAAACAGAGCCAGTAGCCACTACCGAATCAGCAGATAGCATAGAATCAGGTAAAACAGATGGTAAAGCAGCAGGCAGATGCACAATATCAAAGATAACAACAGATGGCACATTTAAAGGACAAATAGAAGCAGCCACAGATGTAACACACGAAGAGCTAGACATATTAGAACAAACTACAACACTAGGCAACGAAGAAACTAAAGAGGGCGAAACTGAAACAGGCAACGAGACAGTGCTAGAGCTAGAGGAAACAGAGAAAGATACCACATGATCAGCCTTTTTCGAAGCCTCCAACGCTGCCTGAAGTTCTGCCTCATTGATCTCATCATCACTTTCTTCAATCGGCCATGGCGTAGCACAGATTCCTTGAGCCAATGCTAGTAGATTCCGAGACTCCTTCGTAGATAGATCATCCAAAAGCTCTTGATTTTGTAGAAGAGTTGCCAAGACCTGTTCTTTGCAAGAGGGTGAGAGATTTGAGGAATTTGTGAGGATTGATCGAAAGAGAGTGTTCCTTTCATCCGTAGCTTTGAAGATTAGGAACGGGTTGGTGTCAATTTGTGGATTGGAGCTTGAAGCCATGGGAGATGAGCTTGAGTTTTTCGGTTTAGAGCTTTGAGAGAATCCGATCGGGTAGGTCACGAAGAAGAAAGGGGAAAAGTGATGTTTTGTGCAAAAGTTGGACTTTTAATATGCATTGGGAAGCGTGAGAGTAGATGGGATCTAATCCAACAAGATTTTGAGATCTTTTAGGATAAGAAGGTAGAGGATTTTGGATAAACAAAGGAAAAATTCAAAGTTTAGGATTTTTAGTTGTTTTCGGCCAAGGGAAAATAATTATATCAACCATTATATAACCCTGAAAAAATAACACTAAAAGAAAAAAATATTAGTGATAAAATAATTTATTTAAAAATTAACATACTTGGTTTATTTCAAAGTTAACCCTTCAATCTTGAATTTTCATATTCTCTACACCTTCCACTAGTTCTTGAGTACCACTTTTCCATTGCGGTGCATTTGGTATTTTCTAGGTTATAAAATCCGCTTTCCTGACCCAAACTTGTTTTACAAATGGTGCAATGCGCTTGTGAATGTACTTCTCAACCCTTTGATCCTTGTAGAAATAGTAGCATTCAGGTCTGGTGTAGCCGCGCATCCTACAATAATGACATATAGGGTTATATCTCATGCGATGAAAGTTTGGATACCATACATTACTATAGCCTCGTCTAGATGTATTGGGTTTGGAAAAGACACGATATGATCCAGATTCTGTAACACGGCGTTGTGAAGCTGAGCTTGATTCAGGCGTGTCATACACTGGTTTAGACGCTGTCATATTGCCTTGTTGAGCTGGGTTTGATTTTGGCGTGTTATGAACTAGTTCAGAACTTCTCACAAATACAGTATCTTTGTTCTTCCCACCGGAGAAACCAAGCCCAAATTTTGTAGACATTTGTCTTCCTGAATCAATGATGGGTGTCGAAACCAACAAATAATAAATACTTACTCTTATGAATTGTAATAGTGATGAGTAAGGTCGTATCCACAGAGACTGGTTAGACTTATCTTTAGCAATAGATTTAATAAATAATAAAATAAAAATCGAAACTTAAATAGCAACAATAAAATGGAAAATGGAAAATAATATCAAATAGCAAATAATTATCAAGTAAATGTCAATGGCAAATGGTATCCAACCCAAGGTATAATATCAGTTTAATTCTAACAAGAAAGATATTGATATGCAAGCCAAATTAACTTTACTCTTTACTAGATTGGTTATGCTTATTAACAAGCTCTAACAACATGTCTTTCCTTACTTCGTCGGTAATTAAAACAAGCTCTTTAATTACTTCCCTAGCTAATAAACAACCCTAAACAAGCTCTTAGGATTTAATTTACTAACAGCATTATCGAATTAGAAAGACTACCAATCCTAGTCAACAAACTCACAAGCTCGGTTCATTTAAGCTAGACTATATATCTTCATAACACAAACTGAAAATCAGTTATAATCAAATTGTGCTATTTGCTACTAATATCAAAACACTTAAACAATTACGGATTCAAGGTTCTGACTAGCAATTTAATAACTTGACAATTGAACAATGGGCCCTATTGCAACAATTAATCAAGCAATAATTCATATATATGAATATAACAGAAGATACATAGATAATAAAGTGCAAAAAATAATTTAGGCTAAATAAAGCTTACTGGTCTTGTAGAATCAAACTTCAATAATCCTCGAATTGGAAAAATAAGAACTCAGCAGTACATCATAGAGAGTGTTTACAATGTAAATGAAATTCTTTCATGAATAACTGACGATTTTACTATTGAATTCATTGCCTATATATACTACTTTAGGCTTAGTACTGTCCGTACATTTGTAAAAGTAACTTGCGGTCGAAATCTACCGGAAGTCCCTCACCGCACACTGTCCGAAATTGACGCTCGTGCGCACGCTGCATCTTCTACGTACGTAATTAGAACTAACAAAGGGAAATAAAATTAAAAAAAAGTTGGGCTGTTGCCTTTCATTAGAAATTTGCGTACGTAACTTCTAAAAACAAAAACAAAGAAAATAAAGGTAAATAAGAATTAACTACTGTAAAATAATTAAAATAATTAAATGGCTAATTAATTAAAAAATACAAAATAAAATATATAATTAGCTCAATTAATCAATTAAGCCCAAATAGGTTCATTAAGCCTAATTATTCAACTAACTATTATATATTAGTATAAAATATAAAATAAAGCTTAAAATAAATATAATGTAAAATAAATAAAACTAATTTATTATAAGAATCAAATATAAATATGTATAAAAATAGTGCTTATCAATCAAGTATTTCATCAAGGGTAGATGTGGTGTTCATCATCTTGATACTTCGTTTGAGCGTGTCCAGCTCCTGTTGTAGCTTTTCCTCACGTTCAAGACTAGCCTTCAGTAGGATATCTCTTTCAGAAGCTTGGTTTTTGTAAACCATCTTAGCATCTTCTAATACAACAATTTTACTAGACAAAGAATGATGAACTTTAAATAAAGCCTCCCATCTGGAGTGAAACTTTTTGTATTCTAATTCATAAGACACAGGAGGTAACTCTCGATCTTCAGCTGAATTATATTCTCCACTGTCTGAACCAGCGAGCTCTTCTGTGTCAGGGTCAACGTCAGCTATTGCAGTAAAGGCCACAAAATTTCCAGAAATTTCGTCAGTGTCTGAACCAGCAGCTTCTGATTCAGGTTCATCATCGCTCCAGGTTAGGGCCGTCATGGACTTCTTTCTTCGTAAGTATGTTGCACACTCGGCCTGAACATGTCCAAATCATTCGCATTCATAGCATCGGATGCCCTTGTTCACTTTGTCTTTAGATTTACCAGAACGTGAGCCAGATGATTTTGATGTTGATCCTCCAGATTTTGTCACGCCTTTTGAGCTATTCGAGTTGATTCCTTTCTGATTTTGCACCCTAGTATTTTGTGTGTAATTCTTTTACTTGACCTGTTTCAAAATTTTAGAAAAATGTTTAGATAATAAACCAACAGGATCATCAGAAAGCTCATCTGTATCAGGCAAGTCGAAGTCTTGTACTTCAGCGTTGAAAGCAACGGATTTCTCCTTCTTTGTATGATCGGTCAGAATCTCCATTTCGTAGGTCTTAAGACTTCCCATCAATGCTGCAAGAGTTTTATCTTCCCAACCTGCGTTTTCCTGGATAGCGGTTACCTTCATTCGAAAACGCGGTGGTAGAGACCGCAAGACTTTCTTGACCAATTTTTGTTGGGGAAATGGTTCACCTAACACATCAGCTCGATTTGCCAATTCTTGAACACGTTCGTTGAAGCTCGTAATATTTTCGTTTTCATTCATCCTTAGATCTTCAAAATCTGAATGAACCAGCTGTAACTTAGATTGTCTTACTGAGTCAGTACCTTCATAGGTAGTTTCCAATATTTCCCACGCTTCTTTTGCAGATTCACAACCTGCAACTAAAGTAAATTGACTTTCATGCATTAGCGAGTAAATAGTATCTAAAGCTTTATGATTATAACCAGCAGAGGTCCTTTCAGCTGCATCCCATTCGATTTCTGGTTTAAGCACTTTGGGATCATTCTCTGTTGCACCCGCCTTTTTGGGATGTTCCCAACCAGTTAGGATAGCTGTCCAGATCCGATTGCCTTGAGCTTTTAGATGCATTCTTGTCCGGGCTTTCTAGTATGGGTAGTTGTCACCATTTAGTTCGGGGGGTGATTTATTCATTCTGAAACACTCAACACACGGTGAGACAGAACAAAAGACAGCGAGAACCGAAAATAAAGCAACGAACAGACAACAAAGAATTGAGTTCAAGAAACACGAGATCGCCACATCGGTAGACTAATAAGATAAGTCCCCAGGCTCTGATACCAATTGAAATAACTTCGTGGATCTTGAATGCAATACTTTAGGGATTATTTGACGTTTTTATAGGTTTTAGTCCAGATTAGATAAACTAAAAGCCAAACAAGAAATACAAACGCAAGTAAAGAAAGAGAACCAGGACACAGGAATTGATCACGCAGTTCAGAGCTATGACTCCTACATCTGCGGGGCTACTCAGCATTTGCCCAATCCACTAGATGCACCAAGGTTTACACAAGTTGGAATACAACCCAAACGTACAAAGGTTCACTACCAACACACAACCTTCAACATCTACTTTTGAATTGACAAAACTGCAAGCCAAGAATTTTTCAATTCTTCATCTCGACTCAGCAACAACGACAGCTTCAAAGATAGTGATAAAACTTCATTAAATCTTCAAATGATCTTCTTAATATTCACATGTGAAAGCTCTCAACTTGTATTATGTAGGAAGGTGAATGTTAGAGCTTCAAGTGCCTTCCTTTATATAGTGTAGCATCCTTTAACAACCTTCACAATTTTAGATCTGAAAATCTCCTTGAATAAAAGAGAGCCACAACCCTTAAATTTCTGTTAGCCACACAATTTGAATTGGTGGACTAATTCCTTGCTGTGTGAGACAGCATCTGCTGGCACAGCTTCACTATCAGCACTGGTGGACATACTGACTTACGGTCCAAAAACTAATGAAACCTAGATATAGGCTAAGTGTATTTTTGACAAATAATGTAGCCAATAACATAAGGACCGTGTATCATTTGTACACTTACAAAGTTGATCCGTTAAGACACAAAACATAACGAGTCATTAACAAGTCAATTTGTTAATGATCCAGGACACGTTAAGGATAAATAGTAACACATTATTTTTGTGTATGGTTTTTGATGTTGATAATTGTTAGATAGGCCGGATTGGTGTATAAAACAAAACTTTTTTTTTAATATATAGTAGATGGTGGGGATAACCTACCCCCCACCATCTTCAGTCTTGCTCATGCGCCACACACTCTAGGGGACATTTCCCGGAGCAAACTCTCTCTCTGGAGATTGTCTGATCTTCCTCCCCACTCTTACTCCCTCCAACTCTATTCTTTCCCTTTCTCTTTCTCCTCATTTTTTAAATCATGGGAGATGTCCTTAGTGGTCAACTAAATTTATAGACCTCGGGAGTATTTTAGGGTGTCAATCTACATGGAATGAGGTTTCAGGTTTGACTCACTGTCAGTGTTGCAAAAATTGCGCCTAGGTGCCGATTAATCGGCGCTAGGCGGTGCCCGGCCGAAATTGGCCTCCGCCGCGACTAGGCGGCTAGGCGGTTTTTATTTTTATTTTCTATTTTTTAATATAAATATTTTAATAATTTTAAATCATAAACATTTAAATTATTAATGTTATAATGTATTAACTAATACTCTAATAGTCTAATAAGTAATAAGTAATAACTTAATAAAATAATACACTAGATGCCAAGACCTTGTGATCTAGTGGCACTCGGTTGCATTCCCATATGAAAGAGGGTGAGCTCGAGTCTTAGTAGAGGCGAACAGATACTGCATTATAACAAAGTCAATAATACTCAAATAAAAAAGTAATATACTAATAATGAATAGCTATTAAGGCGTAAAGACTTAAAAATATAGCATGTCCCCAACATGAAATTAGACCACTATTAGATAAAATAATTAAATGGTAAATAATAAATTTTGTGTGAGACCATTTAACTTCAAAAGTATAATACTATTTTCTTTAAATATAATATTATTTTATGAATCCATAAAAAAATGTTACATTTTAACTAAATAGAGTTACTCGTGTCACCTGAGATGTTTCACACAAAATATTTATTTACTTTTGATAAACATTTGTACGATGTTCTTTGCGATTCATTCTTATTTTCTTATCAACACTATAGATGTTTCTAACAAACCATTGCAAATACAAGGTACATGCACGTTCTCACCATTAATATCATTTGTCATTATCGCGAATCATTAATTGAAATATCCAACAAAATTTATGTTATTCAATAAACTCATAGCATCATTATTCAAAATACTATTTATTTTAGGATTGAATAATCTTGAGAGAACGTATAAAAATAATAAAGATTTTATCAACAACTAACTTTGTTGTATTGCTGACTATCATTATTATTATTATATTTTCTGTATATGATAGTGTATAGTACCATTGTATATTTGCATTTAGCAGGGTGTATTACATGTTGAATTTATTCTAACAACTTACATGAAATAAAATGAGGTTTTAATCATATTCTGGGCAATCTTTGTTAAGGAATTCACATATCCAAAATCTTCTGCAATTACTAAAAATACTTGGTAAATCCTCCTTTGATGGATTATCATCCTCAAGATACAAAATAGCCCCAAAATACAGTTCTAATGTTCTATTAGTGACCTATTAATACAATCTGCTGTCATTGTTTCGGCCTCCCTTGCAAGATCTTCAACTGGTGGGCTTGCAATATTCTTTGCTACCACTAGTAAACAAAAATTAGCGACTAACACGAGCGTTATAGCAACATATTTGTAACTCATTATTATTGATTATACTATTTGTATTTTCTAATTCAGTGTGTCCTTTAAATTTTGAGATCTCGAATTCTTGGCATATATGTTTGTGTTTATATAAGTGGGCACGTATGTTGAATTCAATTAATCAAGTAATTAATAATTAATATAACTGTTGTTGCTATTAATTAGTGGTAATTAATTAATTATCTATTATTCATTTTGCTAATCAAGTTATGTTGTCACTGAAATGAAATCAGAAAAGTCATAAGAAGTTATGAATGTGTTTGTCATGATCAACTGGTTTGATCTTTTTATACTAGGATGCTATAATTATTTACCTTTTTTTTATTCTTCCTATCTAATTATTTTTTTTTAAGGTAATGCAATACTTATCTTTGTTCGAGCTTCATTTCCCCCTCAATTTTAGTTTTGACCTTCCAGATTGTTATGCATTCACAGCTTGACTTCGTCTGTTTATGATGGTAGGGGTTTACATCTGAATATTGAACAGATTAGTTAGGATTTGTGTCTAATAAATTATAAGTAAATTTAGAAATTATATAATTGAAATAAAGCGTACCTTATAGTAATAGAATCTTTGCTCAAAAGCCTTCGTCTATGATATCTGGAAATCGAAGACGGTACAGATACAAGGGTTCGCAGATATATTGTGGAATCGATTTCTGGTGTTCAAACGGTGGAATTTGTAGCTGATTATGAGCAATTATGGCTGTTGGTAAATGGTTGTTGGCTGATTGGGTTGACTGATTGGGTTAGAAGGTATGATTTGTTGATAATATTAGCTGATTCTAGAAAGTTGTTTGATAAATTAGCTGTTAGCTGATAGCTTTTTGGTATAATTTCTTTTTTCAAAAAGTTAATTGAAAAGGCTGCTTTTAGTAGCCTTTTGAATTTTAGCATTTTGAAGTTACAAAAAACTTATTAACCAAACAACTAATAGTGGTCAAATAAGCAAAAATTGGTTGATAGGCTGATTATTTGACAAACAGGGCCTATGTTGTTAGGGAAGAGAGATTGAGGTTTTAGGTGTATGGTTTTGGCTTGGTTTTCATTTCCATAGAGGAAGGGATTTTTGGGTTTTTATATGGTGGGTTTGTGGGTCGGGTTTGTGCTTTAATAGTGAGCTAGGATGCTGGGTTAGTATAGATAGTACGGAGTAATATGTATAAGCTGTGCATCTCACGGGTTATGCAAAGGAAATGGGCTGCTGAACTGGATTAGAATTGGGCCTATATTTTTTTTAAAGAATTGGGCCTATTTTATAATGGCCCTATTTGGTAAATGGCTGTTAACTGATTGGGTAAGCTGTTTGGGTTAGAAGGTATGACTTTTTGATAATATTAACTGATTATAGAAAGTTGGTTGGTAAATTAGCTGTTAGCTGATAGCGTTTGATATAATTTCTCTTCTCAAAAAGCTAATTGAAAAGACTGCTTTGAGTAGCCTTTTCAATTTTAGTATTTTGGAGTTACAAAATGCTTATTAACCAAACAATTAATAGTGGCCAAATAAGCCAAAATTAGCTGATAGGCTAATTATTTACCAAACAAGGCTAATATCTGTATCAAATTATTATTTGATAAATATATACTTACATAATTGTTGTGTATACATAATGGGCTGAAATTCAGGCGATTATCTATACATCACATATGTACATACATATACATAGAATCTACTTCATTATATTATAACATAGAATCTACTTTCTTTCACAAGCCAAAACCCAATAAAATCAAGTCTCAACCATAGAACAAAATCTAAAAACTCATGGTATAGAGTGGATTGATATAACACTAGGGCACAGTTAGTCTAAGACACTTTGTCCCTTAAATAAAAGTTTAATTTCATAATATGTGCATGCATATTGATCTATTATTGCACTTTGTAGACTTATCCTCAGGTGTTCGCTGATTGATTTTATGATCAATCAGCAGTGCAAATTATTAACGAGTCCACGGAAGCAAAAAATTGCTCAGATTATGGCATCGAAATTAAGAAGAAGTGGATGTGAAATTGTGGTGTGTTCGGTAGAGCGGATTGATGTAACACTAGGGCATAGTTAATCTAGGACCCTTTGTCCCTTAGCTTTCACCCAAAAAAGTCTTAGATTAACCATGCTCTAGTGTTATATCAATCCGCTCTACCGAACACCCCACAATTTCACGTCCACTTCTTCTTAATTTCGATGCCACAATCTGAGCAATTTTTTGCTTCCGTGGACTGGTTAATAATTTGCACTGCTGATCGATCATAAAACCAATCAGCGAACACCTGAGGATATGTCTACAAAGTGCAATAATAGATCAATATGCATGCACATATTATGAAATAATTAACTTTTATTTTAATACACTAAAACATATTAGCAAATGAGTATCTTGTTCCCATCTATGCGTAGCAACACTGTAGTAATCCAAGAGTACATAGTGATCTCGTGGGTAATGCAGTTTGTTACCCACATTCCTCGAAAGGACGAATTATCAACTGGTAACGCTTTAATTAATCCCAATCTCAGACCTGAAATAGGCCATGTAAACAATTTTTATAAATTAATTGTGTAATATAATCAAGTTTTTAATGCATGCCATGTGTACATTATTTCGTATAATTTGTTATTATAAAGAAAAGTAAACTTGCACACATTTACAGTAGGGTGGGATTTGTATGCATTACTACTTTCAAACAATGAATTTATATAAATAAAATAATCCAAAAAAATTTAAATAAATACTTGAGATAAACATATTTTTTTTAATGCTTTTGTATAAGAATATAATGTAATGAATTTTAGACACTAAAATTCAAACAAAATATATGTTTTTCTTCTTTAAATTCTTAAATTCACTAACCTTCAATTGAAGCCATTTCAGCCAAAGTACAGTTTTTGCCCACAAGGCAAGTCAAATGGTTAGGTGACAAATTGTAGCTAATCTAAAATATACGAAAATAAGGTGGATTAGTATGCTAATGATTTCAAACTATCTACATTATATATATATATATATATATATATATATATATATATATATATATATATATATATATATATATATATATATATATATATATATATATATATATATATATATATATATATATATATATATATATATA